>NC_091432.1:75316625-75616625 GCF_964237555.1 Oryctolagus cuniculus | reverse complement strand
GTCTTTGCGTCCCATATGGTAGTGCCTGGGTTTGAGTCCTGGCTCTGCTTCTGAGTCCAGCTTCCTGGGAGACAGCAAGTGATGACTCAAGTAGTTGTGTCCCTGCTACCCAGGTGGGGGACCTGGCCTTTCCAGACATTGCATGCATTTGGAGAGTGGAAGGGGCAGCTCTTTCTCCCTGCTTCTCCCCTCCCCTCTCCTCCCCTCTCCTCTCCTTCAAGTCCCCTCCCTTCTCCTCCCTGTTGTCCCTTCCTCTCTCTCCCCCTTTTTATCTTGAAATGAATATTTTGTTTTAAAAAGAATCTACTGAGGAATAAATTCTTGCTTTATAAACTTTCTGGGAATGCTCAATTTCCCTCAGACTTAAGCGCGGATTGCATTTCAGGATGCTAAGTTTGCCACCTTGTGGCTGAAGGCAGATCCTGCACATAGGAAATGTTGATTCTGGGAAATAAGCCACCCTGAACCTATTAGTAAACTGAACAAAGTATTTCTTCAAGTTTGTCACAAATATTTGAGATAAAGAAGGAGTGGAGGATGACATTTGGAATAAATATTAATGATTCTAAAGCCAAATATGGAAATTATCCTTGACTCTTTCGCCTCCCTCACTCTTCACGTATCATGCACCTATAAACAGTGATGATTCAGTTTTCCAAATCTGCTATCTAGTAAAATTAGAAGTGTTTTTCTTGATAATTCCAGGTTTTAGAACATATAAAGTACTCACATTTTGATGACTTGATGATATTGTGTAAATTAGTACTTTTTGATGACATACAACTACTTGGAAGCGGGTTATGTAGTAAAGAGGAAGCTACATATAGTCTGTGACCCAGAAATTCCACTTCTGGGCATTTCCCCTAAGGAGAACCTTGCATATGTATACCAGGAAACACTTGTAAGAACGTAATAGCAGCATTATTATGGCTTTGTTATTCCAGAAGGGAAAATGATAGAAACAGAAAAATGTTCTCCAGGAAAAAAAAAGTACTGTGTGGTGTATTTATAATGATGTACTGTAAAAATTTTTAAAGAAATAAAATATCCCAACACACATTGGAAGGAATAAATTCTGTAATAGAATGTTAGAAATATAATGTAGACAATAGTCACCATATTATACCACTTATATAAAGTGCCAAAGATAAAGACTAAACATTTTTTTAAGGATACATTTTCACTCAAGGTCCTACCAGAGAAATAGAGCCAGTATATGGGTGTGTGTGTGTGTGTGTGTGTGTGTGTAAACATTTATTTTAAGGAATTGACTTTTGTTGTGAGGAATGGCAGGTCCAAAATTCATAGGGCAAGCCTGAAGGCTGGAAAGTCTTGGGCAGGAACAGAAGCACCATAGGTACAATGGTACATAGGTACAATGTATTCTTCCTCACAGAAACCTCTGCTTTGCAAACATTACCTTTCAAATGAGTGAATGAGGCCTAGTTGTATTACCGCCTCTTATAAATGTTACATTATCACTTCTTGTAAATGTTTTAACACCATGACTAAAAAGTCCTTCACAGCAGCACTGAGATTAAATATTGGGGTATGATTATTTAACCAAATTGACATAAAAATATCACAGATTTATACTGAGGTTCTAAGCCCATTTTGAAAAGCAGAGAATTATAGCCAAAAAAGTCGCTAGTTATCTCTAGGGGAAAGGTGGACAGATGGGACTAAGGATCGATACCCAGAGGTTTCTATTCTGCTGTTAACACTCAATGTTTTCTGTTGTTAAGATGTATTTATTTCTTTGAAAGGCAGAGAGAGAGATTTTTCATCTGCTGATTCACTCCCCAAATGCTCACAATGATAGGTCCACAAATGGCAGATTGAAGCCAGGAGCCTGGAACTTCGTCCAGGTCTCCCACATGGATGGTAAGCACAAGTACTTGGGCATCTTCTGCTGCTTTCCTTGGTGCATTAGCAGGAATATGGATTGGAAGGAGAGAAGCTGGGCCTTCCACGTTCACTCTGATATGGGATGCTGGCATCACAAGCAGTGACATAACCTGCTGTACCATAGCATAGGCCCCAGACAATACTCAATTCTTAAGTGGCAGTTTTGAGTGAATTTATTACATCATTCTTTATCATTTGTATAGTTGATATGGATAATTTTGTATGCCTGAATGATTTCTTAATTTTTCTAAAGATTTTTTTGCTTGAAATGCAAAGTGACAGAGAGAAGAGGAGAGGCAGAGAAAGAGAAGAGTCTCCTATCTGCTGATTAATTGCCCAGATGTCTACAATGACCAGGGACAGGCCAATCCAAAGTCAGGAGCCAGGAAACCCATCTGGATCTACCATGTGTGTGGTGGTAGCCCAAGCACTTCCAGCATCTTCTGCTTCTTTCCCAAGTACATTAGCAGGCAGCTGGATTAGAATTGGAGCAGCCAGGACTGGAACTGGTGTTCATACGGGATGCTGACTTTGCTTGTGCCACTTATTCCAGTGAGTCACAATGCTAGACCCGTGTGAAGGGTTTCATAATAAATTTAAAGTATAAACGTCATCACAATACAAAATATTTTTCTAAGAATGCGGGGGTCTTTCTGGCACATGTGGGGAGTGAGAGCCCTTATATGTAACTTGTGTGCTTTAACTAGTCCAGAATGTGAGCCAAGATCTCTAATTTGATATTAGACCAGATGTTCAGATTATTAAAATCAAATATGTGACCATTTTTCTGTTAAAGACAAACACAGAGTATCCATACCCATAGGCCTCAACTCCAAGGCAGGGTACTTAATTTACCCACCACCTAATTTATTTATTTTTCCTCCCAGTCAAAAATGGTCTCAGGAAGGAGCTAAGTCACTAACTGCTGCAAAGTATGTTTTTCATTACCTCTCTCTCTTCTGAGAAAAGATGTCACTATGTTGATGGAATGCGATACATATGCATTTGGAGTATTTTTGTAGTGAGCTAGAAAGAACTTAGAGTTGTGGGTTTCTGATGCTTCCTTTCAATAGGGGTTGCAGGTAACCAGGGAACGAGTTCACTGGCCTGCAAACCCTGCTACCTGCCTGTCTCAGCCACCAGTGAGTCCCCTAAAAGCTTCAAACTGATTTCTCTCACTTCTGCCCTCTCCTTTCTAATCCATTCTCAACTGGCAGCCAGAATGACCTTTTAAAAAATATATAGAACCACATCACATAATAAGTTACCATTTTTAAGTTTACATATCAACAGTGTTACTTATATTAATTTTGTCATGTGATAGATCCCCAAAATTTTCTCACCTTGCAAATCTGAAACTTTATTAAATGACTCCCCATTTCTCTCTTTCCCCTAGCAACCACAACTCTACTTCCTGATTCAATTTCCCTACTTTGGTCATGTCATATAAATGGAAACATAGAGCATTTGTCTTTTTTTTATGATCTTATCTCACTTAGCATGTTTTCAAGGCTCATCCACGTTGTGTCAGTAATGTGTCAGCATTTTCTTCCTTTTTAAAGTTAAATAATATTCCATTGTACATACAAATCACATTTTGTTTATTTATTCATCCTCCTTTGGACGTTTGGGTTGCTTCTACCTTGGGGCTGTTGTGAATAGTGTTGCTATGAACATGGATATGTAAACATCTCATCAAGCTCTTGTTTTTAGTTCATTGAATTGTATACCCAGAAGTGGGATTGCAGGGTCATATGGTAATCTTATTTTTAATTTTTTGATGAGGCTCCATATAGTTTACCATGGCACTTATGCTATTTTACAAACCCAAAAACAGTCCAAGAGTCAGCTGTTGAAAATGTCAGATCATGTCGTTTTCCTTTTGAAATCCTTTATTGACTTCTATTTTTGTCAGGATGAGGACTTAAATCCTTCCCAAAGTTTATAAGACCCTGTATACTCTGGTTCTAGGTTCTCTCTCCTGCTTCTCATCCACTCCATTCACTTCTCTTCAGAGAACTGTCTGTTCCCTGAACCTCCTAAACTCTTTCCCAACTCAGAGATTTTCCTTGTTATTATCCCTCTCATTTGAAATGCAATTCACCTATTCTTCACATGGGAAATTTTCTCTTTTACCAGAATTCAGTTTATGCATGATTGTTTCAGAAGGATTCTCTTGCCTCCTGTAATGAACATGATTCCTTTTTTGTGCTTAGAACATCTGTTAATTTACTTGACAATTTGTGATTATTTCCTTTATTTGTTAATTGTGTTTTGTTGTCACGTTCACCAGAGGGAAATTAAATAAGAGAAAAAGCATTCTTTCTTGTTTACTAATGAATCACGTCACCTAGCATACCTATCAACCTTAGAGATTATTCTGCCCTCAAAGATGAGCAAGTCCTATCCAAGTTAGGGAGGAAGTAATTATTTTTAGGCAAATAGTGGTATATCTGGGAAGTGTAACTATGATTATTAACTTTGCATATCTACATAAAACATTTACTAAGTAGATAAAAGGATGAAGAAAATATAAAACACAAAAATCTTGCAATTTAGCCATTGGATGAAGCAAATTTCATTTGTCTGAGCAAACAAAGTACACAAAGTACACAAGTTGATTTGGATTGTGATTAGTAGGAATATACACTAGATGATCATTTTTAGTTCTGCCACAGGTACTAGTATATGAAAGTCCAAATTAGCATTCTAATCAATCAGGGCCATTCTCATGGGTGACAAATTTATCAGCTATATTTCATATTTTAAATTCAGTATTTCTCACATATAATTCACTTTTCAAAGTTTCCTGGAATCTAAGTTCCTTATTGCAAATTTTAAGGAGATATTATTGAGCTTGTTTCTATTATAACTTGTAAATTGTCTATTATTGATTAAATTTTAGTTTTATTTATCTATTTAAGATTCTGTACCAAATCCTCTGAAGTAAATAAATTTCAATAAGAACCTGCCTTTGAGCATGTTACCATCTTGAGAAGGGAAGTTCTGATCCATCATGATCCCTCCTTTTCTTTTAACCTGTGGACCCTTTTATGGACCCTTGATGCCTCTGTTCCATGCATTTTCATTTTTTCAATACAGTCTGAGGCATTGTATTCTCTAGGGAACTTCCCCTTTATATTCCCAAAGTTGAGTTGAGTGTACCTCTATAATGTATTTTAATGTAGTATTTAATCAATTCTCAGGTGAACTATCTTATATTTAACCTCTAAATGACATCCTATATTGAGAACATTTGTCAGTCATATCTACAGAACAGGGAGCTAAGTGGGTGCTGTGCCTCTGCGCTGTCTTTAAATACTACCAGTGTCTATTACAGTGCCTCAATGACTCATTGCAAGTGCTCAGTGAAAGGAGGAGTGATGAAAAAGTTATAAATGTTATAGTGGACAATTTCATAGTATGAGCAACACAAAATTAAAACAAAAGTAAATCATATTTTTAAAATAGTTTATTGATTTTTATCCATTTAAAAGGCAGACAGAGAGTGATCAAGAGTGAGAGTGAGAGGAGATAGATATCTTGCATCCACTGCTTGACTTCCTAAATGGCTACAATAGTGAGCTGGGCTCAGTTTAGGCTAAATCCAGGAGCCAGCAGCTCCATCCATGGTTCTCACGTAGGTGGCAGAGACCCAAGTACTTAAACCAGCATCTACTGCCTCAGGATGCTCAATAGCCGGAAGCTGGATAAGTGAAGGCAGTGGGACTGCATTCCAGGAACTCGAATATGGGATACCCTGTATCCAAAGCAGTGACACAACACACTGCCAGAGCACCCGCCCTATAAAACACATTTTTTTTTCAAGGAAAAATCAGGAGAGGCTGTAGAAGAGGTAACATATGATTAGAACCTCAAAAAAGAGCAAGATTATTTCTCACTTCCTTTTGGGAAGCATTGCTAAACACAGAAGGAAGAGAATGAGACAGGAACTTGGGAAAGATTGGGTGACTTAAGAACAGAACCACTTAGCTACTTTGAATGGAATATAAATGGGCACGGGACTACAGAGAGAGAGAGAGGTCTGGGGTAAGAGGCTGAATGTGTTGTGGATAGCACAACAAAGTATCCTTTTTTGTTTTGGAACTATAGCAAAGTGTTTTAAAGGGTTGCCTGAGATGAACAAACGTGTTTCAAGATATATCTGGCAATGATTTGTTGAATGAATTGATTGATGAAAAGAAGGTAGATAAGAAAATGTTACTAAGGTGTTACTTATTCAAAAAACATTTATTTAAAACCTAGTGAATGCATGGCCCAGGTACTATGACAATAAGTAAGGCTTGATGCTTGCATTGAAAGATCTTCCAGGCTATAAGAGTAAACAATAAAGTAAACAGATAAAAATGATACAGTAAAAATGTTCTGTGTGGTCACAGGTTGTTATGTGTCCTGACCTCAGTCTGGAGGTGAGGCACAGATGATTCAAAGATGATGAGGGGCACCGGTTCTAGTCCCGGTTGCCCCTCTTCCAGTCCAGCTCTCTGCTGTGGCCCGGGAAGGCAGTGGAGGATGGCCCAAATGCTTGGGCCCTGCACCCACATGGGAGACCAGGAGGAAGCACCTGGCTCCTGGCTTCGGATCAGCACAGCACGCCGGCCATGGCGGCCATTTGAGGGGTGAAACAACGGAAGGAAGACTTTTCTCTCTCTCTCTCTCTAACTCTGTCTGTTAAGGAAAATGGAATTAAAAAAATTAAAAAAAAAAAAAAAAAAAGATGATGGGGGAAGCACAGCATAAACCATGTAGGCTCCTAGGCAGAGGCAGTAACATTGTAACAGAGCCTTTAAAGTGAACAGCGGAAGGGCCGGCGCCGCGGCTCACTAGGCTAATCCTCCGCCTTGCGGCGCCAGCACACCGGGTTCTAGTCCCTGTTGGGGCGCCAGATTCTGTCCCGGTTGCCCCTCTTCCAGGCCAGCTCTCTGCCTGTGGCCAGGGAGTGCAGTGGAGGATGGCCCAAGTGCTTGGGCCCTGCACCCCATGGGAGACCAGGATAAGTACCTGGCTCCTGCCATCGGGAGACCGGGATAAGTACCTGGCTCCTGCCATCGGATCAGCGCGGTGCGCTGGCAGCAGTGCGCCGGCCGCGGCAGCCATTGGAGGGTGAACCAATGGCAAAGGAAGACCTTTCTCTCTGTCTCTCTCTCTCTCTCACTGTCCACTCTGCCTGTCAGAGTGTAGACCACAACTTCTGCCTTAATCCTTCCCCTGCCCCATGTTCCAATTCACTGACATCAGCTCATCATGGGGTTCTCTGGAACAAAGGCAGCTAGATAGATAAGAGCAGCTGGATGGATCGAGCCCATTGCACTTCTGCCGGAGACAGTTTGGAGTGGTGGTCTACTTGGGGCTCCTGGTATCCTCCAATGGAGAGGATTGTTCACGGCTGCCGCTGGGTAAAGGAAGCCTGTTGAGGACAAAGGGAACTCAGGCAAAGAGCTACATTGCCGAATGAAACTAGAATTTAAGCTCTAATGGAACATGAATGTTTGCCCCACTCCATTTTGTAACTTCTATATTACTAGCACTTAACATTTAATGATTAGGGCATAGCATATTTAACACTTCATTTAATGAGCAAATAATGGTGCTTCCTATGAGGAAAGGAATTTCGTCTTTATGGATTCACAGATTATAAAGTATAAAGACAAGCTGCCCAGGAAAACCAGGGCAAGCACACAACTAGCCAGAAGGAGTCCAGGAGATGCCCTCGGTACAGGGGGCAAGTGGTCTCATCTTGAGAAGTCAGATGTGAATGGAAAGGTTAGACTTGCACCAACCCAATGCCACAGGTGCGATTTATGGTACAGAGACTCAAAGGGATCAGAAGAGAGGATTGAGTGAGCAGTGAAGACAACTTCAGCACGTGTATCTTAGTTTTCTTTCTGTCTGCTGGACGGAAATCTAGATGGAAGCATGGGTAGGGCAGGTAAGATGGACTCCTGCAGAAAAGAGATGACCTCCACTGAGTCTCAGAGCTGTGGAGATAAAGCCTTAGCAGATCAGTCTGCCTCTCCCAGAGATCTTGTGTTGTGTAGTGATGCTACTACGCTTATGGCAGAATGGTAGTCAGATCCCTACAATAGGAAGAAATCTGGGTTGAGAATATGAATAAATGAGTTTGTGTGTGTGTTGATCCTTGTTACAATATTATACATGAAAAGATGAATATTTGACAGATAACTAGGAAGACACTTGTATTTCCCAAGCACTTATCAGGAGTTACAGTCTTTCCCAAAACTTCTGTACATGTTATTTCATCAGTTTTCCCATAGCATCCATGTCATGTATCATTAACCCAAATTTACAAATGATGATCTGGATTTCAAAGTGCTTCCATACTTGCTTGAAGTCACATTGCTGGTTAGTGGCAGGAACAAAATTCAAATCCAGGAAACTGAGGTTCATGGAATTTACATCACTTGACAAAGAATTTTGCTGAACACTCTCTTTTTGGGGGGCCCCAGATGCACTGAGCAGAGCATGCTTCTAGCTGTCAGTAGTGAGTGCGTCTCCCTCTCAGCTCCAGCAGTTGCCCAGCTGGTGGATTGAGTCAGACAGTGACTGCCCACAGATCTTCTGGTCCTTGATTAAATTCAGTGGCAGTGAGCCCTAGAGAGTTACTCAGACGGTATTTGAAATTATGCTGCAAATTGACAGACTAATTGTTGAGTTTGTTCCCAAATCATCGCTTTGATTTCTTAGTACCAAAGCAATTTGACTTCAAGTTTATTCCTCCCCTGAAAGTTCAGCCCCAGCTCGTCCGTCCCTCCTTTGTTTGTCAGCTGGTGGTAACTCTGCTGGCATCCGTCAATCAGCTCTCAACGTTAACTCCACTGAATGTGCATGACCATCCTCCAGGGCTGGATGATTTCTCCTTACCACAGAGCTTACAGCACACTGAACTCTCTTCACTAAATACCAAGCAAATGCTGCTTGTATCTTACATATTCTATTTTTAAAGTTAATTATATTGTTCCAAGCCATACATGAAGCTCAAAAATAAATAAATAAAAATTACCACAGTCAGCATATTAGTGTGTGTTCTTGCCTTGCATACATTTGAATGCATGCTATCATGTTTAATCTATTAATGTATTTGACGTTTTGCAGTCATATGTGTGTCAAATCATTGGCCTGGGATTTAAAGAGTCTTGGGTAAAAATACTTGGGATAGCCTCAGTTGTGTGTTGTGCTTTCGGGGTTACTTTAACACAGCACTGGCAGAGAAGAAACAACAACAACAACAACAACAAAAAACAGAACCATACTCAGTTCCTTTTTGGCATGTGACTGCTTTTATTTCTCTCAATTCTTTTGCTCAAGAAGCCACTAGCATATTCAAAGATTGCACAGTTCTCTCCATTAGATACCAGATCCCACAATAACCATGCTTCATAACCTGTATGCTACAAACTATACCAGTTTTTCATTGTATTAATGAGACACTTGCAGATCTCCCCTAGCATCCAGAAAATTTTCTTGAGTTCATGGTACTTCCAGGATGTGCTGGGCATGGTGGAATACATAGGAGTCTGAGGAACTTACATATCCATTGGGTGTAATTCAGTTCAAAAACATTTGTTGAATGCCCGTTGGGTCCCAGGCAGAAGGCTTGCTATTGATACAAAAGTGAATCACGAACTCCTTCAGTTCTCATGAGAAAAGTAGATACATAGGGGCCATTGCTGTGGCGCAGTGGGTTAATGCCCTGGCCTGAAGCACCGGCATCCCATATGGGTGCCAGTTCAAGACCCAGCTGCTCCACTTCCAATCCAGCTCTCTGCTATGGCCTGGGAAAGCAGTAAAAGATGGCCCAACTCCTTGGGCCCCTGCACCCACGTGGGAGACCCAGAAGAAGCTCCTGGCTCCTGGCTTCAGATCAGCACAGCTCTGGCCGTTGCAGCCAACTGGGGATAGAAGACCATCAGATGGAAGACCTCTCTCTCCCCCTCTCTCTCTCTTCCTCTCCTTTCTCTCTGTGTAACTCTGAGTTTCAAATAAATAAATAAATCTTTTTTTTTAAAAGAAAAGTAGATACAAAAATGCTTTGAAATAAGATAAAGTTTTCAAGGTACTAATTATGTGAGTACTGAAAAAAAAATAGATACTTAACCAAACTTGGGTGTCTGGGGAAACATCTGAGCAGAAATCATATGTGAACTAAATTTTGAAGGTTGAGCAATAGACAGGTGAAAATAGTTATGAAGGTTATCAGAGATAGAGAAGACATCGAGAGCAAAAGGCAGGGAGGGACTGTACATTGTTCATGCCCTGTTGAATCCCTAGCATTTTGGTAAAATTATCTGGTACAGAGTAGGTGCTAAATAAATTCTTCTTAGATGCAAAAATGGGAGAATGTTTTCAAACATGAAGACCCTGAGTGCTATGTGATTAGAACCTAAATTCTATGTGTCAGGGAGAAATTACAGTTTCAGGCTTTGGAGAAATTGGAAACAACAGAAAAGGAATTTTTTCTCTTTCAGTTAGTTATTTTTTTTACATTTCCAAAATTTTTTGTTATCAAATAAAGAATCTAATGTTCCAGTGAAATAATCATAGCTGACATTAAGTAGCTACTCACCTTGCCACACTTTGTTTTTCTTGTTCTTCTCAAAAAGTCAGTGAGGTAGGCACTGTTCCATGTGTGCTATTGAGAATTCCAAGTCTCCGAGAGTTGAATACATTTCTGTGACTGTATAATGGAACATACACACATACTCTAGAACCTGCCCACTTAGCCACTGCTCTAAAACTTCGATGTTAACGGGGTGATTGTTGTGGCTCAGTGGGTTAAGTCACCACTTGGGAATGCCCACATCCCCTGTTGGAGTGTCATTTCCAGGTGCAGTTCCTCCGCTCCCAATCCAGATTCCAGTTAAGGCATATTCTGTGAGGACCCAGATGACAACGCAAGTGTCTGAGCCCCTGCTACCCATGCAGGAGACCTAGATGGAGTTCCAAACTCCTGGCTTTTAGTAGGCAGAGGCATTTGAGGAGTGAACCAGCAGATGGAAAACATCTTTCTCTCTCTTTTCTCTTTCTCTCTCTCTTGCTCGGCCTTTCAAGTATGGGGGGGGGGCATTTTAAAAAGTAATATAAAACTGATGTGTTAGAAAGTTACTCTAGTACAGTATAAGAGAAACGATGCACGTCTTTGGAGCCTCTAAATGACCATTCACATTTTTTCTGTTCTGCTGACAGTATTAACCATCTGAAAAACTTTGTTCACTATTAAGGACTGCTTTATTCATTTTGTACCAAACCTACAAAATGCAAAGGGCTTGACAGTTCAAGAAAGGAGAGCTGTTAACATTTGTCAAGAGCCTACCTGGTGCCAGTGCTGTGGTATAGCGGGTAAAGCTGCCTCCTGCAATGCCATCATCCCATATGGGTGCCGGTTCTAGTCCAGGCTGCTCCACTTCCAATCTTACTCTCTGTTAATATGCCTCAAATGTTAGGGGGTAGATGGCTCAAGTCCTTTGGCCCCTGCACCCATGTAGGAGACCCAGAAGAAGCTCCTGGCTCTTGCCTTTGGCCTGGCCCAGCCCTGGCCATTGTAGCCATTTGGGGAGCGAACCAGCAGGTGGAAGATCTCTCTCTCAGTGTCTCTCCCTTTCTCTGTAACTCTGCCTTTCAAATAAATAAAATAAATATTTTAAAGAAAATAACCTACTACTATGTGCCAGGAATATAATATCTTCATTCAATCCTCCTATTTCTTTGAAGTGGATACTATGTTCTTGCTTTTAACTTTAGTCAATCAAAGCAACTTGAGAAATGTAGCATAGCTATGAAAGGGTATAACAAACCCGAATTCATGAATTTTCCACTATATTGAGCTGGCTTTTGGAGTCAATAGACTGTATCGGTTTGAGACCCAGCTTGCCATTTATTTAGTGCTTTGTGGGTTACTGTTTTCTTATTTGGAAATCAAAGTGACAATTCTCTTATCAAATTCTTCATAGAATTACTTGAGGCAATGTTTCTGGAAGTGTTTTGCTTTTGTTTTCCATTGTAAAGAACAATCTGAATGCACAGCATCTGGTATACATTAATTTTACTATTTCCTACCTATTCTTTTGCCAGCTCATAGGTCATGGTTGCCTTCTGACTTGCTCAGAGAGCTTGAGGTGTATTTAATTCTACAGTTACTTCTCCTGGGTCAGCCTGGCCTACCCTAGATCCTGGGCCTAGCTCAGAGTCTTAGGACTGCATTTCCTACCAGGCTACAATTCCAGCATCTTCAGTTACCAGATGGAGGGCAGCACTGAGTTAGATTAAGTTCTCTCATGATTATTTAAATCACCCGTGCTTTAAAAAGAATCTTAAGATCATTAAATATTCATGAAAGCACTCTTCCTGGCTGCTCCTCCATTGTAGGTAATTACAGAGGGTTTAAAATATCTGACGTTGCTTGGAAGCACACAAAGCTCTGTCAGCTGCAAGCAGACAGCTGATTTGTAATTTAATTAACATCCTGGCTTGTCCTGTTCTTTGTGGCAAAAAGCAGGAAAGTATTTCCTTTCATTTGTGAATTTTGTTTGAAAAAATTCAAATGAAGCACCTGGGAGAGGTTTTCATCTCTCCTATCTGTACTATTACATCCTACTTCAAATCTGGAAAATTTCCTCTTTCAATCTTTCGTTGGGTCAGCTGTATTGCTGATTGTGTGTCATTTTTCTGAAGGGTGAATAGATGGTGCAATCAGTGATCTTTGGCTCTCTTACTAGTATAGATTTTGAAGATAGATTTGACTACGCACTACTTGTTTATTCAATGAACATTTACCTAGGGGTCAGCATTGTAGCCCAGGGGTCAGCAGTGAACCAATCAAGTTGGGTCCTGATCTCAAGAAGTTTGCAGTCCAAAGAGCAAGGCAAATATGAATAAATATGAAATAAATGTGGAATAGATAATGAAAATAAGAATGTGCCAAGCTTCATGCAGAATGAATACAGGATGCTCTGAAGGCGCTGAGCCAGGAAGCAGTGTGGTGGGGAGAAGAGGACCTCCTGAGCTGAGCAGTCAGAGGCCTCCTTGAGGAAGGGAAGGTGAACATTACGTACGGGCTGTTTTGCTCTTCCTCATCTTATGTTCCTGCTATAATTGGTTAAAAATGTTTATTTATGTGAAAAGCAGAGTTACAGAGAGACAGAGAGAGACACAAAGGGAAAGAGGTATTTTACACACTGACTCACTAACCCAGCTGACTGCAGTGGCAGGGGCAGGGCCAAGGCAGAACCAGGAGTTAGGAACTCAACCTGGGTCTCTCTCATGGGTGGCAGTGCCCCGACTACTTGGGCCATCTTTCTTTTAAGTTTTTATTTAATGAATGCATTTTTCATAGATACAACTTTAGGAATATAGTGGTTCTTTACCCCATACCTGCCATCCCACCCTGACTCCAATCCCACCTCCCTCTCCCTCTCCCTCTCCCATCTCCTTCTTCATTATGGTTCATTTTTAATTTGATTTTATATACAGAGGACCAATTCCATGTTAAGCACAGATTTCAACAGTTTGCAGCCATGCACACACACAACATATAGAGTACAGTTTGAGAACAAGATTTGCAGTCTATTCTCATAGTACAACTCATTAAGGATGGAGGTCCTACATGGAGAGTAAGTGCACAGTGACTTCTGCTATTTCCTTAACAATTAACACTCTTATTTATGATGTCAGGGACACCTGAGGCTCTTGCCATGGGCTGCCAAGGCTATGGAAGCCTTCTGTGACCATAGATTCCATCAGTATTTGGAGATGACCATAAGCAAAGTGGATGTTCTCTCCTCCCTTCAGAGTACATCCTTCTTTGATAGTTGGGCCATCTTTCACTGCTTTCTTAGGCACATTAGCAGGGAGCTGGATCAGAAGAGGAGCAGCCAAGACTCAAACCAGCACTACAATATAGAATGCTGGTGTTACAAGTGGCAACTTAACCCTCTGGGGCACAGCACTGGCCCCCATTTGTTCCTGCTGTCTAGCCCCTTTCCATCTCAGAGTTAAAACATGTAAGTAATCATTCTGGGAGAATGGATCAGCATAACAGAGAGGAAAGAGGAAATAACCCTACCGCAGTCCAAATATCCTTTACAGAATTTATTTTAAATGAATGAAATGAATATAAAGACTTATATAATCACAGCTCTAAACACTCCATCTTCTCCTCGCTTTCCTTTTTTCTTATCCTGTGCATTCCCTCCAGAGAGAACGGCAATGAGCTGGAGAGAGGATGCAGTAGACACATAATAAGGATGGCATTCAGGTCAGAGAGAGGTTAAGACATCATGAAAATAAGAAGGATATGGAAAATAGAGCATGCTGACTGCATAGTGCACATGTCTCTATCAGATGAAGTTTCTAAAAATGAATATAAAAGTGATTAAACAAAATGTTTTCTTTAAAATAAAGTGATTGGCAGGATCTGGATGAGCAAACTCAGTTGTGACACATAAATGTCTACAGTTTTGAAATGAAGTGAAAAGCTTCATTTCCATTAGTTCATTTTTTGAATCTGATTTCTTCACTCCCTTGCTTTTCTTTGTTTCCTGGGCTGCATTCACTTATTTCTTACAGATCATCACTCCCTCTGCAAGTCTCTTGTATATTTCATTTTCTTACTGACTTTATGTTTCTAAAATATGTGCTTTCTTTCTGCCAAATACATTTTTAAAACCAAGAGGCTTTCTTCCAGTGGCAGCATTCAGTCACTCAACTGAACCTATTGTGTACACACAACTTAGTGTGCTGGCTTGATGACGTGCAGTAGGCAAAGATTTGTCAGGATTACTACCCTCAAAGAGCAGAAAGTAAAAAGAGAGAGATGAGACTTGACACGGAGAATGCTGTTTGTCAGTGTATTCGACAGAAGCAGGGAAATGAACTAGTTCTGAGTACTTCCTAAATGTTAGGCTTTGTGTGAGGAGCTAGTTGCCTTACATCTTCCTGAATTTTGCACCTGATTGATAACATTGCTCTATTTCTTAAATGAGATAAATTTTATTAACATTCTTAGCAAAATGTTCATGAAAAATGTTCACTATTAGGTATTATAATGTTAATGAATATTCATGAGCACACAGACATGGCTCTCCTCTGCTCTCTGTGCTCTCTTTCCATACACACACAACACACACACACACACACATATCCTTCATCAATACAGTGCCAATTCCTGATGGGAGGGAGAACCAGGGCAATTTTTTTTTTTTTTGCAAAAACAGAGATAAACCCGGATTTCCATTTATAAGCACTTGAAATTTTTCTAACTTCTGACTCAGTTGTCATGCACTGTGCCAACAGAGCACCAGATTCCTAACTGTGCTGGAGAATGTTCAGGAATGGAATAGGCAAGTTGGGCTTCTCTGTATGGATTTTAGGCAGCTCACAATGGATCTGAGTCACCCAAGGATCAGCAGAATATACTGACCAAACTGACTTAGCCTTTCTCCATCTGTGTGGAGGCGCAGTAGAAAGAGAGTATGACTATTGTGGCATGCAGATTCAGCTTTCAGGGATTTTTGGTGAGGTGGATCGTATGATGCCATTTAAGTTTAATTCTGTCAACTCACATTTACTGATCTTTTTCCATAGGTCAGTTGTCAGATAGGTGCTGGAGATTCAGAGATAACCATGTTACCATCTCTGTTTTTGAAACACCCAAGGATTAGTAGGAGAGATAGGCACAAGAAGAGGCCTTTACAATATGAAATTGTTATTTACTAATAGAAATCTGTGCAGAAAACTGTAGGAACATACAAGAAGCATATCTTTTCAAGCTTGGTAATTAAAGAATATGTCCACAATGTAATTTTCAAGGACCTTAAAATGCTTGACTGATGGAACCCAGAGGTCAGGAAGAACGTAAACTTAAGAAGTGGGAAGGGAGCAGGATTCCATATGTCAGGGACAAATTAACTAAGACATGTAGACATAAATAATATACATGTCTTCTCTGTCTTGAACACTTCTCCCTCTATCCCCATTAGAGCTGCAATATGAAATATCTGTTTATAAATGTTCTTTCAATCCAGAGTCCCCTACAATGGACCAAACTGAAAAAAGAAGAGAAAGGTACAGATTTTAAAATAGAACCTTTCCCAAATGCTGGCCCCCTTTCTTACAGGCAATACAAAATCCCTCAAAGGTGCCTTGGAAATATCAGCTCCATTTGGGGGCTCAATTGAATCTCCCAGATGATGATTATTCATATAAAACATTTAGTATGTTTTCTTACATTATGACTCTACCTGATATTCTTATGAATTTTAATATTATATTTAGTGTTTGTATTTCTTTTCTATTAGCATTAGCATTAGTAATTAGTATTAGTGGTGGTTTTAATGAAAGTCTTAGTGTTACAAATCAATACTTTGGTTCTGCTGAAGGAATAAAGAGTTCAGTATATGTCAAGAAAACGATATTTGTCTTCTGCTGAACTGATTTTATAATGCTATAAAACAAAATAGTTGTGTCCGGTAGCCAGAAATTGTTTCGTGTCTTAAGTAACTCACACCCATTTCATCCATTTGTTTGAAAGCCATTTATTACTTCATTCCATAAATACTTATTGTGCATGTATGATAGGTACTTGTCTAAGGACTAGAGATATGAGAATGAACAATACCAATGTATTCCCAGTACTCACAACACTTATATTTCAATGAAAAACACAGACAGTATACAATCACATAGCATGAGAGTTGTGATTATGAGAGTATAGGGAGCTACAAAATAACCACAAAATGAAGTTCTGGAGATCCATTGTGAAAGAAAATGATTCTTGTATACCTAAAATGGCTAAGACGGTAAAATTTTATATTACATGAATTTTACCACAAAATTTAAAATAAGCTTACAAAATGGTAATTATTTGCTGAAATTCATGTCACAATTTGTGAGATGAGAGGGTGAGAAAAAGGAATTTGGAAGTAATGGAGGTTCAGTTCATATAGTGGGGTTTGGTGTCAGCTTATGGCCTGGGAGGACACTTAAACTCTGTACTGTAGGGGTGCTGGGGGATTTTAAGAAATACTTTGTCAGTTTGCAATTCAGAAAGTCCCCTGGCACAGTGTAGAGAATGAATAGGAAGGGGGCAGTCCCAGAGGCAGCCTGGGGAACCCAGGGCTGTTTCTGCAGTAACGCTGAAAGCTGGTGGGAACTTGAATGCAGACGTGTTGGTACTGGTGCTGGGTGGGTGTCAGAGGTGGGAGGATAAGGAGGCAGTAGATTCAAGAATAATTTAGGATGTAAATCAGGCAGACTAAGTAATGTACTAAATTGTCAGATGGTAGAGGGTGAAAGGGAGAATGGAGTCTGATTGACTCCTACTTTTCTGGCTTAGGTTCCTGCATAGATTACAGTGCTTCTGTGAGAGAGAGAGAGTTGAAAAGGGGATCAGATGTAAGAGTAGATGGGTTGGAAAGAAGAAAAACTAGCAATGGAATATATACAACATTATTCCACAATAACTAATCAAGAATGAATTTAACTGTAGATACGTGCTTCTGAGGGAAACTAACTTTCAAAATTATTCATAGGGTTAGAAAAACAGAAGCACGGTGTCTGCCATTCACAGAAATGTTTTAAACTCATTTTATTGTGTATTATCAGCGATCGGTTTTCTACGAAGGTGCCAGTTCCATTATTAGACTTGGGGTTTCCTTCTTACAGGGATAGAGGAGGTGCTGATGAGAGAAGAAAGAGGGTTCAGAGTCACATGATCTGGACAAGGCCTCAGCTCTGATGTCCACTAGTAAGGTGACCCTAGACAAGTCCCTTAACTTCTCTGTTCTTTTTCTCTGAGATAAAGTGGAGCATCATACCTAAGAATGATTACATTTCTGCTTTGAGACTAACATAATTTGGTACGTTGTAGAAAGCCTCCTGGAAAACATAAATACTGATAATCATTGTCTGAGTAAGAGTGGACAGCATATTGCATTATCTTCCATGGGGTGATTCATTTACTGTCAGGCTCTGAGTCAGACTGAGAGCTGACATCCAAGAAATCTTATTTTTAAAAATCTGAATAATGAGTGAAAAATAGAGGTATGCTTTTGTAAGAGATATGTTTTTAATGAGTTGATGTGCTAAAGTAACTGTTGGGCCACTGGGAAGAGCTTAGACATGTCAGTTAAGACTGAGATGGTGATATGATGATATGTACATCTTCTCTGAAAATCCCTATGTTGTGCACAGGGAGCAAAAGCAAAGCAAAGCAAGCTCAAACTGTTATATATTAATGTTAGCCGTCGCAAAACATACCGAACACTGGAGTAAGGGAAAGGGTGTATTGGGGAACACCAACAGACCAGAGTGAAAGGGCAGCGAAGGATACAGAGAAAGAGGAGACTGTAAGAGAGAGAGGGGGGGGGGAGAGAAGACCAGAGGAGGAGAGGAGCCAAGAGAGAGCAAAGAGAGCAGGAGAGAAGCCAAGAGAGAAGAACCAAGAGAATACAGGAGAGGAGAGCCAAGAGAGCACGTGTTCAGGAACAGGCCCTTTTAAAACTTTGCCTGAGGGCGGGCAGGGAAGCTGGAGCAGGGAGAATCCCATTAGGATGGGGGTGGAGCCTGGCTAAGGTAGCTGGGCCATGCGGCCACCTGGCTAAAACTGCGCCAGTTTCCTAACACAAACTTTATTGCCTAAATTGGGAATCAGATGGAGAACAGTCCCTTTTCTCATTCCCAGGTAGGTGAACATCCTTGAAATAATGAGACTCTAAACGGGCAGCTCCAGAGGAAAAATGGAGAAAAGGAGAGGCAGACAGACAGATAGCACGGAGCTCCATCCTACCACCAACATCCACAGACCACTCTTTAACCTTTCCCTTCAAGTTAGCTTCCTGAGACCTGCTTACAAGATTCAAACAATGACCTTTATCTGAGGCAAGAGAAGGGAAAATGCTTAAGAGATAAGGGGGACAATAGAGAAGGGACTATTGTCTATTTCATCTCAGGGAATGATCTGAAAATAGGCAGACCCTTTATGTCTCAAGTCTTTAAAACTGAGATGCATTCCTAGAAGTTGTGATCTTTATCCTGGAATCTGACCCAAATCAACACTCCTCCTATGGGATAACATAAGAGAAAGTTGTCTTTTCTTTGAGATTAATATAAATAATATGGATGACATTTATTTCTCATTTCCAAGGGAATTTGAACCTTTCACAAATTGCAAAACTAAATGAAGTTTTCTGAGTGGCATATACCAGAAATCCATTTTCTTGCTCAGCATTTTTTTTCTTCCCCATTCATGACCTAGACTTTTTTTTAGCACATTCTTAGCTATTCTGCTCATTTGGAAAGTTACCTCTTCAGCTACTGAAGTAAATTTTCTCAGTCTCATTTGTAGTCATCCCTCTATAGCATATAAACAGAAATAATATGAAGAAATAAATAAATAAATAAATAAATAAAGTAGAATTACAGAGCGAGAAGGAGAAACGGGGAGAACAGGGAGGGAGGAGAGAGAGAGAATGAGAGTGAGAGAGATATCTTCCATCTATTGGTTCATTCCCCAAGTGGCCACCACAGCCAGGACTGGGCCAGGCTGAAGACAGAAGCCTTGACCTCCATCCAGGTCTCCAATGTAGGTGGTATGGGCCCAAGGACTTGAGCCATTTTCTGCTGTTTTACCAGGAACATTAGTAAGGAGATAACATAACTTGAAAGTGGAGCAGCCAGGGCTTCAGCTGATACGCAAAAGGGATGCCAGCATTTCAGGTGGCAGCTTAACCCACTGTGTCAAAACCTTGGCTGCCAAAGAGACTATGTGATTGGACAAACATAAGTCATCAACATTGGTTGATTTGGTTCATTTGTGCTTGCACTTGATGGGTTGTGGTGACCAACTCAGGAGTCTCAGAAGCCTGCTCGATTGAGTCAACAATAGGTATACACTGTGTCCTATTAATGAAGTTACAATATGAAGCACAGACTGTACCATTTGAGAACATTAATGCTTTTTTCTTTCTTGCCTTTTCTCCTAGAAGTATCGATACCAAGATGAGGACGCTCCACATGATCATTCCTTACCTCGATTAACCCACGAAGTAAGGGGCCCGGAACTCGTGCACGTGTCAGAAAAGAACCTGTCCCAAATAGAAAATGTCCATGGATATGTCTTGCAGTCTCATATTTCTCCTCTGAAGGTCAGTTATATTTCTCTTTACACTTTTTGATGACAACAGCGGTTGGTCTTTAATGCTGAGATGTTTAATGGTTTTAAAACAATGCTGTTTTAAAACAGGTTAGTGGTCACTGGTTTTCAGAAGGTCCTCCTGTGGTCTTGGAGCTAATGTACTATTTCTGGGATGTATTTTATTGCAATTTTTTTGAATGTCTGGAAATCCTTTTAGTTGCTGTAAATAGGCTAAGAAAAGAGCCAAGGGTGAAAAATTGAAAATGAAAAGAAGTTAACCACACTTTTATAAAAACCCAGGCGTACACCAAGCTTCTGCTCAAATGCTCATTTTCCATTAGTGTTCCTGGTCCCAAATAAAACAAAGCAAATAAATATAACATGATCATACCTAAAATTGCCTTGCAGTCTAAACTAAAGAGGAAAATGTGTGAATTGGCTCCTCAATGCCTCTATTTTATTCTAGGGCAAATTGTTTATAAGATTTCTTTGTATTTGGTGTCTTACTTTCCCCAACACTCCTTTTTGATTTAAATTTAGGCAATTTCTTGGTATATTATATTTTGACAAGAAGGACAATTAAATGAGAACATGAATTTTCTGTGTTCCCTGGTTGCAAATTCCTCCACCTTTTCTTCACAGGGCTGGTACTACTGGATTTTAGGCTTTTGATAAAAACTTAAAAATGTTGATTAAAGTTTAAGAAGGAAAATAGAAGTAGATCCAATACTAAATTAGAAGAGAATTGGAATGGGAAAAAAAACCTCTTTCAATTAACCCTCTAGTTATTGCTAAAGAAATTTTCATTTTATTATAGAACATTTCATTTCACCAGCACTTCTATATACCTTTGCCCCACATTAAAAAAAAATAAGGTCTTAAAAATGGTTCCAGTGCTCTGTGACATCTTATTGCACCGGCCAAAATATAAAAAAAGTTAAATTATGTTTAATACTGTTCCAGATTTGGTACATTTTAAATACTTTAGTATACAAAAATTGTAGTATCAAACTAGCTATGGTTATCACCTATAATAACCTAATGTCAAATTCCTGAAAATAGCATTTAATGTGTAAAATATATATAAGTATCATGCCTCTTGGATTCATTGTGTGTCTTTCCAGAGTTTCTTTGAAAATCATTTGATGACTGATGGAAATGTGTATGTTTTACCCGAAGAAGAAGAGATTGGGAACAGGGGGCTTACCTTTTTACCTCAAGAGATGGCCATGTGAACAATGTAATGCTGGTGTCGTACAGAGGCAGGACTAGATGCCCTGTGCATAACTGACAAAAATCAATATTTGGGATCATTGTTAAGACAAAAGCTGCTGATAGTTACCTGTATCCAAGGAAAGGTGCATACCAATTCATGGGGCAGGAATTCCTGGTCTCTTGAAGTCTTCCAGGCCTAGGTGATGATCTGACAATGGTTTTGTAGAAAAAAACTCCCTCTTCAGCAGAAAGGTCAATAAAACTGTGTCTGAGATCCTAATTCTAGCACTCGATGTCTCTATTTTGTGTTCAGATGAATATCTTCCTTTCTTAGGAATCCTTTCATCTTTGAAAATAAATGCTGATCCATATTTTGTGTGCTGACTACTAAAAATTGAGGAGCAGCACTAGGAGGCTACTTTTTATTGAAATTAAGTGTCTTCACCTTCAGTAGTTTACCTTAGCTTAGGTTTTCAATTGTATCCGTCTCCCTTCTAAGTTATTTCTCTGTTTTTTATGAAATATTAAATGGTTTTTGTAGTTTTACAGTAATGATGCATCTTATGGAAGGCACTGCACATCACTTTAGAAAGTAGCCACCAATAAACAGGAAAATCTACACAAACCTTAATATGAAATACCAAGGTCAAAGGGGTTTCTTCTCTTTTTGGAATCATCAATTCTGTGGTGTGGATCCAAAGGTATGAAGAAGAGGTAGGGGAAAGGTGAGTTTATCCAAGGATTCTACACCCAGGACATAGGGTAGCTATTTTGGGGCAGGAATATTTTTCTTATGGAGTAGTGTTTATTCTAAATAGAGAGTGCTTTTAGGTGGTCTTAGTGAGGAAGATCTGTATACCTTTCTTCTGTCAGCAATAGTAATAGAGATAAATGTGTAGGGAAAAAAAAGTTGTAAGTTTTATCAATTTTGTGGTGTAAATACTTCCATCAGGGTGAATTTCTGGATACCAACCTAAAGCTGCTGAGTGTAGTTGGAAAGGCAAACACATATAACTCCAGCACAACATTGCAACATCAGATTCTAGTACACAATTTTATAACAATCAGACACATTTTCTTTGCAAGTTGTTAAGGAGTTATTGTGCTACCACAGTTCAAGTGTTTGGAAAACTTGCCATGATTAAAGTCTAATGTGTTGTCTTCCCATAATGAAAGCCTTATTAGAATCAGGGAAATGCTGTAAAGGTACAAAATCTCCATTAGACCTGTCATATTTTCAATCTGTTTGCCTTTGATCTGTCTAGTGTTTTGGGGTCAAACAATAAAGAGAAGAGTGATGAGGCAAAGCCCACAATCAGATAACGCTTCCGGAATCCTCCTGGAAAAAAATATGTCTCTCTGATATAAATTAGGGATTTCCACATAGTTTGCCTAAATAGAGCATACAATTGTTGGCTAACATTTTCAATGTCACATTGAGCAGGCTCTGAATCATGAGCTGAGTAATGTCAGTGCTGCAGGTTTGACTGGCGTTTCTTCCATCATCTGACATCATTTGAGGCCTCCATTCTAAGATTCATGTCTTTGGTGCACTCCGGCTGCAGGGGTGATAGATAGACTTGCTTGGCCTGTTTTCATTAGAGTGGCTTGGCCAGTGTGAAGTGTGGCATTGGAAGGAGAAATGCAATTTAGCAGTGAATTTAAGGGAATTTATATTCTTTGCCTGAATATGGGGATGCTTTTATCTTCTGTTGATACCTAGACTTTTCCAAAAAAGAAACTGGCCTGTATAAAAGCAAAAGAATTTTCTGCTCAGTTTAGGGCAGTTCAGTAAATACTGAGTGCCTACAAGTTGTTGGAGAAACAACAAACACTAAAACATGATCTTATGTATCTATTTTATTCTTCTGGGTGAACCAAATTATAATTATTTGTTACTTATTCTTACTCTGTAATGGGAACTCAAATTCTTTGAACTTAAATACTGTAGGGCCCCAACACATGTATCAGAATATCTTGTACAGAGTATATGTTAGAAAAATGTGAGAGAGGGAGAGAGAGAGAGAGGGAGAGGGAGAGAGAAAGAGAGAAATTACCATCGTCCTTTTCTCCTTTATCTATTCATCTCTGATACAGAATTTTATCAGTTCTGAACCTCATATTTTATCACATATTAATATATCTGAAATTTAGATGTGTCCTAAAATCCATGGTATCTTGAAACTGACATTTCAATTTAAATTTTTCATTAAAAATTGCTGTGTCTTATGATCAAAGTAATCTCAGATTCTTAGATTCAATGACTATTTACAGGGAAAATTACAACTGTCTTTCATAGAATAATGTGAATTACTTTAATCAGAGGAGTCTGATTTCTTTGTAAAGAATTCAGGGACACTTTATTGGGAAGTAGGAGAATGTGATGTTGCGGTGGACTTCTATACTCTCAGACATCTGAGCACTTGTTAAGTATATGTGGAAAAACACTGGAGGATCTATTGACAGTGCAAGTTTGGGAAGTTATGGGAGGGAAGCTCAGACTTGAAGAAGGCAATGTACAGAACTGCAGACAGCAGGATAACAAAATGTATTTTACTCCACTGTTTCTTACTAGAGTTGCTATATCTTGATCGTTGGCAAGTGCAGTTTAACCAGCAGTACACTAAACACTCTTCCTCCATAAAGCCTTTCGTATTAATTCTTGCCCAACCCCACTGGTCACAACATCCAATGCACAGGGAGTTGATGTGCACTACAGCCAGCATATTTTAAATATACCTTTTTCTGTTGCTCAGAATAATTTTTGTTGAACTCTATTATGCAGTTTCCTCTATATAAATGATTTTTCTTGTTTTTGATAAACACGTAAGTTCTCATGAACTAGATTAAATCTTATTTCTTATTTTTATTTTGTTTTTCTTTATATTCTCTTATTTGTATCTACAATGAAAGCATGTCCAGAAGTATTTTGGTGGTATTTTGTCAGAACTATAAAGAAAATATAGAAATAACTGCTTAACTAAATTTGAAGAGTAAATATTATTAGCATATTGAAGAATTTCTCAGAGCCTTTACTATGATAATATGTAATATAAACTTTTTAGATGAAAATGTAATTAGTACAGACCATTTTTCAAACATATTTGTTCATAGAACCCTTCTAAATGAAATTTTAGTTAGGCACATATACTTTGAGAATAACAGACACACTGATCATAACTGATACAAAGAATAGAAAAGTACATCGCTTCTCGGCCTTTTGGCTAAGATCAAGTGTAGAAAAGTACAGCATTAGGATTCATCGTGGCCCTTAAATTAGACTCAACCGGATTAAAATACCTGATTCCCTACTTACAAGCTAGGTGAGCTTGCTCAAGTTATTTAACTTTTCTAAGCTTCAGTTTCTTTAATTGCAGAGTAATGACATCTACTCATGTGAATTTTAAGTAAGAAAAATGTGCATAGGCTCTTGACTCAGAGCTTCACATACAAGAAATATATACACACAAAAATGGCTATTCCCAAGGCAAGTGTTGTGGCACAGAGGGTTAAGCCACCTCTTTGGATTCTTGTATTCCAAATCAGAGTGCTGGTTCAAGTCCTACTTACTAAACTACCAATCTGGCTTCCTTCTAATGTGCCTAGGAAGCAAAAAAATGATGATTGCTCAAGTTCTTGGGTCCCTGCCAGCCATGTGGGAGACCTAGATAGAGTTCGTGTCTCTTGGCTTTGGCCTGTCCTGTTCCCCTCTGTTGTAGCATTTGAGGAGTAAAGCAGTAGTTAGAAGATATCTCTTTCTTTGTCTCTCTCCCTCTTCTCTCTCCCTCCTTCCCTCTCTGCCACTCTCCTCTCAAATAAATACAAAAATAAATAAATCTTTAAATTGTGGCTATCCTTATTGCTTTTGATGTTTTCTTATTAAGAGTAGTATATATACCTATTATTCAAATATCTTAAAATGAAAACTTTGGGGTTATTTTTCACCTTAATCTTATATCTTTATTTTAATATCTTAATTTTATCAACTTTCTTTTTGTATACACAGCTATCATCTCAGTCTAAGCTTTCATTACTTCCATGTAGAAAGTTGTGGTAATTATAAAACATCATAGGCTTTGGAGCAAAACCAATTTCATTATGCCATGTTGTATGCATTTTGTGTGCATACAAAATGTGTCAAGGAAAATGTAATTTTTTATAAGATTAAGGAAAAATTGTTTAATATCCTTTGGAAGTGGAGATGTGGGGATAAGCGTGGTTAGAGAAACAATTAAAATGAAATCTTTTTTTATTGGAAAGAAGTAGTAGATAAAGGAGGAAGGTCAAGGTTGCCTTGGACTCCAGCAGCTGTGCAACAGTATGGAAGAATTCTGAGAATGACAGGTGGTTGAGCAGGACAGAGGGAGAGGAAATAAGGATTAAGGAAAACAGCATGGGACAGGTCGAAACATACCTTAAAGCAAGGAAGATAGGTAGGAATAGGAAGTGCAGGATCTTATGTGGAAATTGAACCTCACCTTATAGATAATATGAAGGATGACTACAAAATTTGAGAAGGAGAATAACATGGTCTAATTTGCAAACTAGACCATTATTCATGTCTTGTAGCAGAGTGAACGAAAAATTGGAAAGGGAGATATCTGAATCAAGGGCTTTAAATAAAATTTAGGAGATGGGCATGCTCTGAGATAAAGCAGAGACATTTGGTGTGTAGTGTGTGATATATAGGAAAGCTTATTTAGGAAAAGATATGATTAACACTTTAAAATTTATTAAGTATAGAAGTTAGAGGAGCTGGAAACAGAGGTTAATCCATAATTTTTAAAAATTTGAGCAATTGGGTAAGGGAAGTATCATGAAATGCAATCAATAAAACAAGAGGAAAAATAGATTTTAGAGCAGCAGCATGGGGTGGAGGTAAGGAAAGATTCTGAATTTAGATTCAAATAATTGAGTTTGAATTATTTATGGGTACCCAGGAAGAAGTATTCAACAGGAAGTTTGAAATAAAGATCTGGAAATTTAGAGAGATTTGATACAGAAAAGGAGAACTTGGGAGTCTTCAGTGTAGTTGAAGGTGTGAGTGTGGATGGAATTGCTCAGTAAAGCGGAGGAGAATGCAAAGGAATGAGACACAGGAACCCCCACCCCCATGCTAGGGGCTGAGTGGAGAAAGAGGGACTTACTAAGGAAACCAAAGCATTCAGAGGGTGATTGACCACATTTAGCCCTTTTTATTTTATTAACTAAGTTATATTAGAAATAAGAGATTGTATCTTATACATTCATAATAGGAAGCTTCTCTACAAGGTCTAACATTGTGTTGGCCAATAAGCAGATGTTTTAAAATATTTATTACTTGATCAACAATTTACTTTATTTCTTATTTTTTTTATTTTTTGACAGGCAGAGTGGACAGTGAGAGAGATAGACAGAGAGAAAGGTCTTCCTTTGCTGTTGGTTCACCCTCCAATGGCCACCACGGCTGGTGCGCTGCGGCTGGGGCATCGCGCTGATCTGAAGGCAGGAGCCAGGTACTTCTCCTGGTCTCCCATGGGGTGCAGGGCCCAAGTACTTGGGCCATCCTCCACTGCACTCCCTGCCCACAGCAGAGAGCTGGCCTGGAAGAGGGGCAACCGGGACAGAATCCGGCCCCCCGACCGGGACTAGAACCTGGTGTGCCGGTGCCGCAAGGCAGAGGATTAGCCTAGTGAGCCGCAGCACCGGCCTCAACAATTTACTTTTAAAGAAAGAATAAAGAAATGTTTTGAAATACCTTTGACCTTAATGGTAATGATATCCTGAACATAGTTTAAAAACATTATTATTTTCTTTCTAGACCTGATGTTTTTAGTAATACCATTGCTACTTTAGAAAATGAGACATCTTCAAATATGTAAAGACCTTTCATTTCTCTCTCTGGCCACTAGATGGTGGAAGTAGCTGAGCTGATGATTCCAGAAGCATCTGGTCTTAGAAGAAACTGAGATTTGTGAGACTAAATTGAGAAGCCCTTAGCTAATAAAAACATAAGAAGAGTTTGGCAGAGATTTGCATATTTTTGAATAATGCATTTTGTTCCAGGCCCGGCCCTTGGTGAGAGAATATGGTTGGGTAAAATATGGCCCTGACAGACATATGCAGAATCCAGCACAGATCAAAATTCTATGCAAATGGAGTATTTTTTACTTCAATTATCTTTAATTGGAAAGGGTAACAACAGCACACCCCGAATAATTCTGCTTACTTAGGCCAGACATTGGAAAGAGGGGAAAAGAAAATGAAAATGAATAGACCTGCAACAACATACCAAAATTTAAGAATTATTTTCATACTAAGGGTTAATGGGTTCCTCCATGAGTTTTAGCAAGATGAGCTTGTGGGATGATATATAAATCTATTGCTTTTTTCATTATGTAATAACAATGATGGTAATAATGAGCTTTTCTAGAAATATTAGGTTCTTATGTTTATTAAAGGATTAATAAATTATAGAAACATGGACCATTTATAATAATCCCAAATAAATGTTCTTAGTCCTTACTTATAGCTGCAGATATTTCTAAAGAGTTAATTCAGTTACACAGACGATTCTCTCAAGACTAAGACCTCATTACTGCCGGGCTTTCTGCAACAATTAGAAATAATTTATTAAAGCGAACAGAGGCTGCCCATCAATAAAGAATCCCTGTCATCACTGTTGCTAATGTTGCTGTTGTTTTCCTGCCCTAAAATAACTCCTACTCCTTGCCCCTTTGAAAAGATGTCTGGAGGTGAAACCTTTTAGTGAGCATGTTTTCAATTCTTTCTGCTTAACAAAGATAATATTGAAGTTATTCCAAACCCTACATGGTAGATTAGTCAATAAATTTTGGCACCCATAGGGCTGGAAATTTTTTTTAACTCTTTCTCAGCTAATTCCCCAAAATATTAACAGATACAGTAGTGGAAAGCAGATGCTCTTTAGATCTGACTTAGTTGTGTTGACCTTGTAGTTCTCATGCTTTTTATCTCTGTCTATAAGCAAGTCTGTTAACTTCTCTCCTCTTGGAAACACTAGTATGGTATTCTTAGAGGTGCTACAGGAATTTGAAATAGCATGTTGAAAATCTTTGTGGAAAAACTTAGTACCTAATCAGTGCTCAATAAATGGCAATCATTTTACATCTAAAAATTAGAAAAAGTAAGAGTAAAAAGCAAATCTAAATTTAATGATCTCTTTGAACTCTCAATAAAAATTATAATATTCCCATCCTTGCTGTTCTTGAGAAAATGAATTTACACTATTCAATGAAGCAAGTATGCACTATCCACATTTTGTCCCCCTCCCCCTCGATTAAAGTGACTGTCACTTGGGCTAGCTCAGTTGAAGTACATAGCAAGTGAGTTAGGCTTCCAAGATCCAAGCTCCAAGTGAGTTAGGGTTCATGATCCAAGTTCTGAGAGGACCAAACAAGAATTTACTAAGGCATGAAAACATGGACTTTCCTTTGTGGGTTAGTTATGGAAGATGTTAGAACATATATGTTATCTCTCAAAATGGCCACTTGAAGAAAGCATTAATTTAGATTTATAATTCCAGGTACATTTATTTTATAATTATAACTTTAAAAATTAAAAAGCATTCCTTCATAGTGGCAAATTGATATCTAGTAAGTAAGATATATCTAGAGTAATAGAGACATTTAGTAAATACAGAATTCACACATTAACTATTCTAAAAATCTAGAGGATGTTATTAACCCATGAAAATAGAACCGGTTTTGTTCTACATCTAGCAGTATGTTTAAAAAACATACTCCACTAACTCTGAATACAGATCATTCCATGTCTATAAACTATAAGTAATTACTCTAGCACCATTTCATATGCTATAATTGTTTGTTGTTGAAATCAGGTATATATTACCCTAGGATTTTCTTTGACAAGATTCTGGCTGTACAAACAGTGTCTCTGTTGATTTACAGTTGTTCAACAAAACTATGTTCCTGAGGGGAGAGGATATGAGGCAATGGCTAAGACCTAAAATTCAGTTTAATGTGTTTTTCTTTGTAGTCATGCCTGCTCTCCCAGATTTCTGTCTTCAAACTGTCTTAGGAACAGTAGTAAGAAGAACAAAATGCAGTATTTATTTAGTTCTTAATATACTCTTGCCGCCGGCGCTGCAGCTCACTAGGCTAATCCTCCGCCTTGCGGCACTGGCACCCCGGGTTCCATCCCGGTCAGGGTGCAGGATTCTGTCCCGGTTGCCTCTCTTCCAGTCCACCTCTTTGCTGTGGGCAGGGAGTGCAGTGGAGGATGGCCCAAGTCCTTGGGCCCTGCACCCCCATGGGACACCAGGAGAAGCATCTGTCTTCTGGCTTTGGATCAGCGCAGCGTGCAACGCTCCGGCCGTAGCAGTCACTCTGGGGGGTGGGGTGGGGATGGGGGTGTGAACCAATGGCAAAAGGAAGACCTTTCCTCTCCATCTCTCTCTCTCTCACTGTCCACTCTGCCTGTCAAAAAAATATATACTCTTGCCTATATTCTAAATGCTTTACGTATTTGGGTTACCCCACTCAACAGCATCATGCGATAGGTTTTCTTAAAATTCCTGCATTATGGATGAGAAAAATTGGCACAAAGTGGCTAAAATGCTTTTCTAAGGTAACACAGTTCATACCCTATGCATGTGAGATATTAGTCCAGTTAAACTAATGTTAGACCTCTCACTCTTAGTCACAGTTATATTATTCAGCAGATGAGACTTTTACAATTTTAAAACAGAAGTAAAGTATATAAATAAGCAAATCCAGGCTTTCAAACTACAACTGAACCCACTAATAGATGTGAAATAAATTTGATTGGTAGTTTTTTTTTAACTTTTATTTAATGAATATAAATTTCCAAAGTACAGCTTATGGATTACAATGGCTTCACCCTCCATAACTTCCCTCCCACCCGCAACCCTCCCCTTTCCCTCTCCCTCTCCCCTTCCATTCACATCAAGATTCATTTTCAATTCTCTTTATATACAGAAGATCAGTTTAGCATATATTAAGTAAAGATTTCAACAGTTTGCACCCACATAGAAACACAAAGTGAAAAATACTGTTTGAGTACTAGTTATAGCATTAAATCACAATGTACAGCACATTAAGGACAAAGATCCTACATGAGGAGTAAGTGCACAGTGACTCCTGTTGTTGACTTAACAAATTGACACTCTTGTTTATGGCCTCAGTAATCACCCTAGGCTCTTGTCATGAGCTGCCAAGGCTATGGAAGCCTTTTGAGTTCTCCAACTCTGATCATATTTAGATAAGGTCGTAGTCAAAGTGGAAGTTCTCAACAGAAAGTAAAAATCTTTGTTTTAGGTTAGTGTAGAGGTGTGTGGGTGTGCACTGGTTCACATTGACAAATTTATTTATTATTGTCATCAAGATCAAGAAAGTCAGGAAATCACTGATCTGATCCAACTTTCCCACATTGTAAATTAGGAGGAGAAGTAAAGGAAGAAAACCCTTGACCCTCAGAAATGGCGAAGCCTTTTTATAACATGAACTACCAGTATTTTCTCTTTCCATTGACTGTTAAAACTTCTGTTCCTACTGATTAAGTTATTGAAGCCAGTGGTTTTCAGTCTTTGATGCATATCAGAATCGTACAGAAACCCAGAGACTTCCTAATTCACCAAGCCTGGAGCTCTGGAATTTTAATGCTTCTGCAGGTGACCACTACAAATAGACTTGGGAGAACTGATGTCTTGAACTCCACAGTGCTGCGGTGTTTGTTGGATAAGTTCCTCTTGTTACCTGCTTTTGAGAGAATTAAAGAAGAGGTAAAGTCTCTCCCATTAAATGGGTCATTTAGTGAGTAGGAGCTATATAACAAGGTACTTATTTAACCTTATTCAATCAGTACAAAAAGTATTATGGAAAGCAATTTTTATATTTATTTTTAGGCATCTGTACAAAGGAAACCGCATGATACTTATTTAAGAGAGAATATTGGATAAGAAAACATGACAGAGAAAGCTGAATTGATTTCTTTCAATTCACAGAGAACTTCCAGTGTTTAGTGAGCAGATTTAACTCCAATGCAGCTCCCAGGATAGATTCCCCCAGGCCAGCTGACTCACCAAAATCACACTGAAGGCAGATGATTTGTTCTTTCTGAACTGGCAGAACATTGAGTATGTTAGAGCTTGTGGCTGATTTTGGGTCACAGGTACTTTCATTTAAAATGAACTCAAGAAGTGCATATTGAAGTCCCTTTACATATAATACTGGTGAAGAACAACCCCCCCCCCCCCACACACACACACCACCTCCCTGAAGCTTAAGGACCATTAAGCAACAGGGTACATAGGCAGCTTGTAAAAATCATCTTGAAATTATAGTAATTGAACTTCAGCACTGCTGCTCTAGAGATTTTCTGGCTTCTTTTTCTCATATTATATATGAAAACATTTGATAAGTTGTTTATTTAGTGGTTTATTTTCTTAGTGAACTACAAAACATTTATATTACCAGCTTTTAATTATAAACAAGAAACATAAAACGTTTAAAAATCACATTCCTAGAGTTTACATAGTTCTCTGCTATCAGCAGTTAAAACATAAATGCCACTCCTCATTCAACAGTCCCCACTTGTTGGAAGGGGACACATACCAAGATCCTCAGTGGGGGCCTGAAACTGGATAGTACCAAATCCTATATATACTATGATTTTTTTTCCCTATGCTTCCATACCTATGGTGAAGTTTAATTTATAAGTTAGGCATAGTAAGAGTTTCAGCATAACTAGGGTGGGTGTTTGGCCTTACAGTTAGAACTCTGGGTTAGGACATCCACATCCCATATGAGGGTGCCTAGGTTCGATACTCAGCTCTGCTCCTGACTCCAGCTTCTCACTGATGTGCACATTTAGGGGACAGCAGGTGATGACCCCAGTACTATGTTCCCTACTAACCAGGTGGGATACCTGGATTGAGTTCTTGGCCCTTGACTTTGTCTTGGTTCAGCCAAATATGGGCCTTTGAGGAGTGTACAGTAGATGGAAGGACTCACACTTGCTGTTTCTGAAATAAGTAAAATTTGAAAAAGGTAATAATAAAATATGAATATTAAAACAATATATCATCATTATTATTTAAGATAAAGGGTACCTGAGTATGAGTATTGGGATACTGTGACGGTTTGATAACTTAGATGGCTGAGTGGCTAATGGAGTGGGTAGAGTACACAGCATGGAAACACTAAACAAAAAGAATGAATCATGTACCAAGCAAGACAAAGTGTGATAGTATCAGATTTTATCATACTACTTAAAACAGTGAACAATTTGAAACTTATGAATTCATTATTTGTGGAGCTTTCCACTTAATATTTAACTAAAACCATAGAAAGTGAAATAAGGGGGTGGAGACTACTATGTTTAAATTAATTGAAAAACAAGCTCCTTCTAAAACAACATGACATCTGTTGTAATTCATGGACCCAGGCAAGCAGTCTTTAAGTTCAGCAATAAAGTCCCCCAAAAGCCAGATGACCCTGTATTCAATAGTAAGCCTTATAAAACCACAGATTTAAAACTGAGTAGGGTCACTTGAAATAATATATCCTAAAAACATTCTTAATACGCAAAGAAATTAAGAACGAGAGATGTTACAAGACTTTCCCAGGGAAGCCATATAGTTTACATTAGAGCTGAGACAAGAATCTGGGTTTCAGACTCCCACCCTCAAGTTTATCCCTGTTTCACAAGGAAAGTACAGAGCAAATGGGTCACAGAGTTTATTTCTTGCAATTTCTAGTGGATGTTGCTAGAAATTGCTATCATTTACTTTTTATTTCAAATTTTAGCTTTACTAAAGGGCAAATTCAGATTATTGTCATTGGACAAACATCTCTCATCCCGAAACTCTCCAACTAAATGGTACACATAAGTTTGATCAGTAAAAATAATTGCTGCCTCCCCATTCAGAAGCTCTGGTGTTCTCCTGTGTGCTTACGCAACCATTGATGAGAAAGTTTTGTGAGCGTAAAATTCAAAGGATCCTCATCACAAAGAGCAATTTGCATAGTGAAGATGCTGTCATTTCTCTTATCAGGTGCTTTAGCAGACCTGCAGGGAAGTGTGGGGTTAAGAGCTGGGCTTGTCTGTAGAAGACTGCCATTTGAGAGATCACTAAACCTCCTTGTCTCCTCACTCATACACTGAGGATAATAACAAATATGTTTATGGTAGTAATACAGATTAAGGAGGTTGTTGTTGTCAGCTTGAATTTTATTATGCTTAAGTACCTGTTCCCCCACACCTAGATCCTTGTAGTCACAGCCATCTCTTCTTCCTATTTCTCTAGCCTCCATTTTCCTTTCCACTCTCTTTTTTATCATTTCTGCTTTTTGGGACAGTGCATGGGGAAGGCAAGAGCAACACATAATAAAGAGAAAGAAGCTAATGGGTTCAGCAAGGATTTGTCAATGTGTCTAACACTCCAAAGAATCAATGTGATTTTATTTATTTTTGTTTTTAAGGGAAAGAGTTTATTGGGAGAAACTCAACAGATTGGAGGGAAGGGGTGAAGAAGGAAAAAGAGGGAGAGGAGAGTGTAAGAGAGAGAGAGAGAGAAACAGAGATCAGGAGACACAGAGGGAGGGAGAGAGAAAGAGACAGGTGCTCAGGAGCAGGTCCTTTTAAAACTTTGCCAGCCTACTGGCAGAGAAGTAGGAGCAGCTAATCCCATTAGGATGGGGGGTAGGGCTGACACCAGTAGTTGGGCCATGTGGCCACCTGGTTTCCAGCAATGGTGGCAGGGGCTAGAGCCTCGAATGGTGTCAGGGTGTATGTAGATTGCACCGTAGATAAGACTGTGCCATTTTACTAACATTCCCCTCTTTTGTTTTTTATAAAGCAGGAGTTGTATGCGATTACATTAGTCCTGAAAGTCCGAATCAATGTGAGTTTAGCCTACATTAATAAAATTGTCATTTCAAGAACAAGCAAATGACAATGTCTGCAGTACAGAGAAGTGTATTTCAGAGAATGGCAGCAAGTCTTTCCAGAGAGGGGCAAATGGGCTGGGGAGGAGTGTCAGATGTGGACATTGAAGGCACAAATGATGTTGTCCTTAAAGAATACTCAGCTTTGGGAACATGGTAGTTCTAGTTTTCAAATATTTTAAAATGAAGATATATTCTATACAGTTTCTGTGAATAATGAGACAGAAATCCATATAAGATTTTTAGAAAGAAACTTTTTTAAAAGAACAGTCCCGAGATATAACAGACAACCTCAGAAGATAGCTTTCTGTCACTGAAGGTATTCAGATGGAGTCTAGAAAGTCCTTAATAAGATATTTAGAGATTATTCATATATGAAATAAGATGTGGGACTGGTTTTTTTTTTTTTTTTTTTTTGACAGGCAGAGTGGACAGTGAGAGAGAGAGAGACAGAGAGAAAGGTCTTCCTTTGCCGTTGGTTCACCCTCCAATGGCCGCCGCTGATCCGAAGGCAGGAGCCAGGTGCTTCTCCTGGTCTCCCATGGGGTGCAGGGCCCAAGCACCTGGGCCATCCTCCACTGCACTCCCTGGCCACAGCAGAGAGCTGGCCTGGAAGAGGGGCAACCGGGACAGAATCCGGCGCCCCGACCGGGACTAGAACCTGGTGTGCCAGCGCCGCTAGGCGGAGGATTAGCCTATTGAGCCGCGGCACCGGCCAAGACTGGGTTTTTAACATTTTGAAGTCATGAGCTCTTTTTGGAAATTGAAGAATGATGTGATCTTTTTTTTTTTTTTCAGAAAAAAATCCAGCTATATATGTGTATGTGTGTGTGTGTGTGTGTGTGTGTATTCTCAACAATTTTGCATAAAATTTCAGGGATGACATGGATCACTTGAAGTCCATCAATGTGCTCCCTAATGACAGACATGAGTTGAAAATTTCTAGATGAATGAATTTCAAGCTTTCATTTCTGAGAATCTATGATTCTCATTTCTCTGCCTCACACTTACTGCCTATGAAAGAATGCTTAATCCTTCTCTAGCAGAAATCATCTATGAGTGCCAGGAAAAATAAGCGGCAGACTCCCAATCTATCATTTCTGTGAGAGATGCCTAATGCTACTGCAGCACTCAAACACTCAACAGTAAATATCAACAGGTTGCCCTGATGAGGTGGAGGTTGTGAGTTTATGTTTGCTGCAGGAGAGTACTCTAAATGCATGCTCTGCACCTGATCCCATTCCCTTCAACACTTCTGATGCATTCTCCTAAGGCAATTTTCTATTTTTATTAGTTAGTGTCATCAGCTTTTACCAGCTATGCAAGCCAACAGCAATAACAACTTGCCTCTCTGCAATCCAGGTTTTAACTGTCATGAGATTGTTTTCTTTATGCTGAATGGAAATTTCATCCTAGCAAAGAAGTGATTTCAAATTACCCCATCAACTTGCTAAAATAACAATGCATTTTCCATAGGATTCCGGAACAAAAGGTTTCCGATATGTGGCTAGACTACTCATAGAAATGTCAGTCATAAAATGTGCACTGGGTATTTATATTTTCATCAGGGTCAAAGAAGTGCACTTCAATTGGATTCTTCTTCTTTCTGTGTACCATTAAGATATTGACAGGTACAGATTTGCTGGGTTTGAAATTTTAAGAAGAGCTAGCTCATAACATTTTGCTTTCTGCTCCAGGGCAGGGTGAGTTGCTTATAAATCAGGCTGCAAATATGATGAATTGTATGTCTCCGACTCAATTAGCTTAATGTGGGTAGGAGGATTTCCAGGTTTTGCAGCCTCTGTTTTACTAATCCTCTGAGCAGACTGTTACATAAATGTGACTGAGTATTAATATCTAGGTCTCAGAGAAACATGGTTGATATCTTTTCATTTCAGCATCCAATGTCATTCTGTATTTCATATTTTGATTTGGATCCAGAGACACTGAGTGATGTCTATTAACATGATTTATATTGTTGTAAGCCTTACCTTGTTATCTCTGTGCCTTCTAAGCAAGTTAAGAAAGTAGCTTAATAGAATTGTTGCTGTCACTGGGTGATTTAATTGGGAGAAAAAATCTGAGCAATTTAAGGGAAACTGTAGAAACTAGAGATGTTCCTTTGTCAAATAAATGATCAGATAAGATGGGTTCCAGCAAAGCAGATACTGACAATTTTGAGGGCTTTCAACACACTCATCATATTTGGTAGTGAGATTTGTCAGATGAATTGATTATGGAGTTTCTTTTCTTTTTGTTTTCTTAAGGAGTATGTATTGAGAGACTGGATGATATTTGTTTTGAAAAGAGCATCTTGAATTTAAATGCAATTTGTACTTAGAAATATTCGATATTTTCTTTATATTAGCCATCTGTTACCACTCATTAGCTGTTAGTTGAGGTTTTTTAAAAATATATTTATTTTTATATATTTATTCAAAAGGCATAATGACAGAGAAGAAGAAAGAGAGAAGGAGAGAGAGAGAGAGAGAGAGAGAGAGAGAGAGAGAGAGAGAAAGATCTTCCGTTTATTGCTTCACTCTCCATGTGCTGCAATACCTGATTATTGCATCTTCTGTCTCCCAGGTGCATAAGCAAGAAGTTGGATCTGAAATGCTAAGTAGCTGGGACTTTAACCAGGCACTATGATAAGAGATATTGTTGTTCCAAAGGGCTTAATCCATTGCACCACAATACTCACTGTAGATGAGATATTTATTATCCTATGTATTTTTCTTCTTCCTCCCCACTTCCTTTAGCCCATCTGTCAATCTAAGCTCTGTCTTGCTCATTAATTCTTTTTCATTTAAAAACAATTTTTTAAATGATTGACAGATAAAATCACATGTGTTTACTGTGTATGGTATTATTTTAGATTACAGACGGGACTTCAAAATTTCATGGAAAAATCAAATTAAAAGATTCTGTACAGTTTCTATGAACTTTTTGAAGCCCCCTTATACATAGATTGTGAAATGACTAACTCTAGCTAATTAACATATGCCTTACCACATATATTATTTATTATTGTGGTGAGAATAGTTTACATCCACAAAATGAGTATTGTTAACTATAGTCACTATGTTGTATGATGTGCATAAATACTCTTCTGTCTAACTGAAAGTTTGTGTCTTTGACCAACATTTCTGTAGCACCTGGACCACCATTTACCTTCTACCTCAATTTATTTATTCATTTGAAAGATTGAGAGAGAGAGAGAGAGAGAGAGAGAGAGAGAGACTCTAAATGTCTGCAATAGCTAGGGCTGGCCAATCTACATCTAGGTTCCCATGTGGGTGGCAGGAACTCAAGCACTTGCTCCATCATCCACTGCTTCCCAAGTACAATAGCAGGGAACTGGATCAGAATTGGAGTAGCCAGGACTCAAACTGACACTCTGATGTGGGCATCCCAAGTGGTGGCTTAACCCGCTGTGCTGCAGTGCCTGTCCCAGTGGTCACTCAACATTTTAAAATTCACATATGAATGAACTCATGAGGTAATTTTGTTTCTTTGCCTTACATATTTCACTTTGTATAATGTCTTCCAGATTCATCCATGTTATCCAAGATAACAGGGTTTCTTTATTTTCTGACCAAATAATATTCCATTGTATACATATATATGATATATACTTTGTTAAATACAAGGTATTTTTCTATTTTTAAATATAACTTATATCGTGTTTTCTATAATGGCTGCATTAATTTACACTCCTATTAAAGTCTGAGGATTTCCTTTACTCCACATCTACATCAATACTTATCTTTTTTTCTTTAATAATCACCATTGTAAATAAAGTGAGATGATAACTTACCCTAGTTTTAATTTGCATTTGTTCTCATGATGATTAGTGTTATAAAGCATTTTCTTATATGCCTCTTTGGTCATTTGCCTTTTTTTAGAGAAATATATATTCAGGTCCTTTGACCATTTTTAAAATTAATTAATTAGTTAATTTTTTAAGAAATACAAATTTAATACGTACAATTTTGGAATATAGTTATTCTTCATACCATACCTACCCTCCTACCCACACTCTCACTCCTCCTCTTCCTCCCTCTCCTCTTCTCATTTTCCTTTAAAATAAATTTTCAATTAACTGTACACAGAAGATCAACTCCATACAAAGTAAAGATTTTAACAAGTTACACACACACACACACACACATACACACACAACTGAGAACAAGTATCACAGTTAACTCTCATGATACAACTCATTGAGGACAGAGGCCCTGCATGGGGAGTTAGTGCACAATGACTCTTGTTAATTTAACAATTAACACTGTTATGTATGATGTCAGTGACCACCTGAGGCTTTTGACATGAGGTGCCTAGGCTGTGGAAGCCTATTGAAGCCACAGACTCTGTCAGTATTTAGACAAGGCCATAAGGAAAGTAGAAGTTCTCTCCTCCCTTTAAAGAAAAGTACATCCTTCTTTGATGGCCACTTCTTTCCATTGGGATTTCACTCACAGAGATCCTGCAAATAGTTTTTTTTTTCAGCCAGACCAGGAAGACTTAAGGGCTGATTTGGAGGTTGTTACTTAAAGCAATTGTCATTCTATGTATCCACTGTGTGGACTGCTTCCCATGTTGGAACATTCTTTCCTTTTTAATTCTATCTACTATAATACCCCATATTTCATCCTATTTATATGGTCATTTTAACATTTAATTCTATCTGTATGTCACTTTAACACTTAATATGGTCACTTTAACACTTAAGATGACATTTTTATCACCCAGATTAATGGGATTTGTGGTCCCATGACAAGTTTTTAAACTGTACACTTAGTAGTCCTTAGGAATGTATGCAGAATTATACAGCTTTATAGTTACAAACTTCCTCCTCCCTCTCTTATTCCCACTCATTTCTTACTGAGATCCATCATCAATTGGATGACTTTATACACATATGATTAACTCTATGTTACGAGTTCAACAAAGAGTACGAAGAGAAAAAAATGAAAAAGCAAACAAAAAGAACCAAAACTGTTCCTTGACAGTCAAGACAAGAGCAGCTCAATCATCCCTTCTAGAAGTGTCAATATCACTTCTACGGATTTCATTTTAGGTGCTCTATTCATTCTCGCAGATCTAAGAGAACATATGGTACATGTTGGGGACTGGCTTATTTCACTAGGTGTGATGTTTTCCAGATTCATCCATTTTATTGCAAACGACCAGATTTCATTTTTTTTTTTACTGCTGTGTAGTCTTCCAGAGTGTACCTATCTCATACTTCTTTAAATCCCGTCTTCAGTTGACTGGCATTTAGGTTGGTTTCATGTCTTAGCAATTGTGAATTGAGCTGCAATAAACATGAGGGTGCAGATAACTCTTGGATTTACTGATTTCATTTTCCTTGGGTAAATTCCCAGGAGTGGGATGGCTTGGTCATATGGTAGGTCTATGTTCAGATTTCTGAGGTATCTCCATAAGTCCTGCATGGTGGTTTTACCAGTCTAGAATCCCACCAATAGTGGACTAGGGTACCTTTTTCCCCACATCCTCATCAGAATTTGTTGTTTGTTGATTTCTGAATGAAAGCCATTTTAACAGGGGTGAGGTGAAACCTCATTGTGGTTTTGATTTGCATTTCTCTGACAGTTAGTGATCCTGAACGTTTTTTCATGTGTCTGCTGGTTTCTTCTTTTGAAAAATGTCTGTTTAACTACTTTGCCCATCTCTAATGTGTTTTTTGTTTTGTTGTTGTGGAGTTTCTTGATCTCTTTGTATATTCTGGTTATTAATCCTTTATCATTTGTATAGTTTGCAAATAATTTCTCTCATTCTGTCGGCTGCTTCTTCAGTTCCTGAGTGGGTTCTTTTTCCCTGTTGTGTTGAGTTTCTTACTTATTTTGAATCTATTAACCCTATTTCAGGTAAATAGTTTGCAAATATTTCTCTCATTTCTTTGGGTTGTCTCTCACTCTGATAATTGTTTCCTTTGCTGTACAGAAGCTTCTTAGTTTGATGAAATACTGTTTATTCATTTCGGCTTTGTTACCTATGCTTTTGAGGTCATATCCAAAGGAAAAAATAAAAAAAAAAAACTGCTCAATTAAGGTCATAGACTTATTGCTCTATATTTTCTCCTAGTCGTTTTATAGTTTGATGCCTTACATTTAAGTGTTTGCTAAATTTTAAATTTATTTTTGTATATGATATAAGGATCTAAATAGTAAATTTATTTTTGTATATGATATAAGGGTCTAATATCTTCTGCATAAGAATATTCTGTCTTTTCAACACTATTTATTAGGCACTGCCATTTCCTATTTTTGTATTCTTGGTTCTGTTGTCAAAAATCAGTTGTCTGGGCCGTTGCCATGGCTCACTTGGTTAATCCTCCACCTGTGGCGCCAGCATCCCATATGGGCACTGAGTTCTAGTCCCAGTTGCTCCTCTGCTGTGTCCCATAGCTCTCTGCTGTGGTCTAAGAGGGCAGTGGAGGGCTTGGGCCCTGCACCTACATGGGAGATCAGGAGGAAGCACCTGGCTCCTGGCTTCAGATCGGCATAGCTCCAGCTGTAGCAGCCATTTGGGGAGTGAACCAACAGAAGGAAGACCTTTCTCTCTGTCTCTCTCTCTCACTGTCTAACTCTATCTGTCAAATAAATAATAAAAAAATTAAAAAAAATCAGTTGTCCAGAAATACATAGATTTATTTCTGGGCTCTCTATTGTGTTCCACTGATGTATATATCTGTCTTTATGCCAGTACAATTCTCTTCTTGCTAGTATATTTTGTTGTCAGTTAGTGTAATATGTCTAGATCTGTTCTTTAAGCTCAAGATTGCTGTGTTTTGTTTTTTTGGGGGGCCTTTAGTGGTTTAATTTTAGGATTAGAGACTTTCTGTTCAGAATGAGAAACTTCCCTTGCTCAAAAGAGGTACAGGGATAAATGCAGAAGGACAGATAAACAAGATAAAATAGAAGGGTCAGCGCTGTGGCGTAGCAGGTAAATTCTCCGCCTACAGTGTCAACATCCCATATGGGCACTGGTTCAAGTCCTGGCTTCTCCACTTCCGATCTAGCTCTCTTCAACAGCCTGAGAAAGCAGTAGAAGATGGCCCAAGTGCTTGGGCCTCTGCCACCTACATGGGAGACCTGGAAGAAGCTCCAGGTTCCTGGTTTCAGATTGGCCTACCTCCGGCTATTGGGACCATTTGGGGAGTAAACCACTGGGTGGAAGACCTCTTTCACTTTACCTCTGCCTCTGTAACTCTGTCTTTAAAATAAATAAATAAATATTTAAAAAGTAAAGTAGATATATAGGACAAAGTTATATTAGCATTTTATTTCTCTCAGATTCTCTAAGATGCAATTTTTTATGACACAGCTTCTTAACAATTGGCTTTACTTAGTTCTCAATGCTTCTACAAGTTCTTAGTAAATATTGACAGTATTTACTCAGGAACCTGTGGACAGGCAGAGGTTCTCTGGCAGAAATGCTGAAAATAAAAAACAAACCAAAAAAAGAAAACCTCACATATCATAAAAGATTCTCCATTTCACCTACTAGGAGGGTACAAGCAGATATGCCTTTATGTCTTTATTAAGAAGTGCCTATGGTCTTTGGGAATGGGAACTGATCTGTTGCCTGTATGTGGGAAAAGGTGGAGTATTAATCCAAATCCCAGTGTTTGACTTTGTTTGGTAAAGAGCAAAGTAGGGTAGTAGTCTTGCAGGCTTTGAGACAGGCAGAACTAAATTTGAACCCTATTTCTGTCATTTGGCAGAATGTGTGATCTCAAGTATGTCATCTACTGGTTCTTAGTTTCAGTAAATTCATCTTATCTCAAAGGGGTTTTGTGAAGATTAAAACCATCCATATCAAATTTTGCCTAATCATAAGAATTATGTAGGATGATTTTTGTATGGTTATCACATTAGAACTGTAAATATTTCATACATGAAATTTGTTCTCTTTATATTAATAATTTTTTTAAATAAGAAAATTTCAAAAATAGATTATTTATTTTAAACTTGTAGTTATAGAAAGAGGGAGAGACACACAAAGAGAGAATCTTCCATCCACTGTTTTACTTCCCAGATGGCTGCAACGGCCAGGGCTGGTCCAGGCTGAAGCCAGCAGCTTCATCTGGGTCTCCCATGTGGGTGACAGAGGCTCAAACACTTAGACCATTAGCAGGGAGCTGTAACAGAAGTGGAGCATTCAGGACTCAAACTGAAGCTCATATGGATGCTGGCTTCAGAGGCAGTGTCTTTACCTGCTTAAGCCACAGTGCCAGCCCCTGTAGGATAAATTTTGAAACTATAAATTCCTTGACCCATTTTGACTGCAGGGCCTGAAAACCTGCATTTTAACACATATTCCAGATGACTTTTATAGAGAGTTTGGAAAGTAACAAAGAAGACTATGTAAAGAACCAGCATAGTTGCCAGGCACTACCGGGCACTCAGGAGGCACCAGGAGACCCCTTGATGGTTACGGTATCAGTTAACATTGTTACTGATGTCACTATTCAGATATGTACTGGATTCTTTAGGTACTAATATTATTAGTGATCAGTATACTGCTTATAACTTTAGTAAAATTGTCAATATAAGTTAATAGATGAAATCGTTCAATGAAGATTTGTTGAGAAACTTTTAAGTACAGCCATTATTTTAGATTTTGTAGGAAAATCTTTATGAACTCTGACATAAGGTGATGTATAAATGTTATCATTAATTGGCAATAATTCCTGAAGGACAGATTCATCCTGTCTAGGATCCAAAGAAATGGTAATCTTTGCAGTGATTTAAGAATAAGTAGATTTCCAAAGATTATATTCATTTTTATGACTCTTATGTTTATTATTTTTATTTACTTATTCCTACATTGAATTGAAGAGAGAAGGATATTCTAACTTAAAATGAAATATTACAAAAGACATTTAAAAAAGGGTATTTCAAAAAGTTCAAGGAAAGATGGAATTAAGAGATAGCACTTTTGGTGAAAAGAATTTAAAGTTCAGGCATGCTTTTTTTCAAAACACACATTTTCCATTGGATTTTTGAAGACTGTTCATGTGTTCCATACTTGATATCAAGAAACTGTAAACTGTACTATCATTTTCCTAGCATACCCTGTCAAGCCCATCTAATAGATTATTATTGTCTATGTTTTCCCATCCAGAGGACATCTTTGAAAAACAGATGTACTTGCTCCTTCTGGAACACAGTTACTTCCTTAACCTTCAGATTCAAATCTCAGAGAAGGAAAGGTTTCATGTAAGAAGTTTCCCTGAGAAGTTTACTTTTTACAGTCTTGCAAATCATTTATCACTTTGCATGGGGAATCTTTGATGGATCACATAGCTACTCCAGTCTTTGAGAATAAAAAAGAAAATAGAATTTTTTTTATTGTTGGTATTGTTGTTCCATGCTCAACACTGAGTAAAAATAATTGTACTTTAGTAATTAGTTACTCAGTGTTAGTAAAATTCCAATTATGTAGGCCTATAGAGGGTAAAAGATGGATAAAATTTGATATCTTCCTAAAATGATTGACTACTAAGTCTCCTCATTAATCACTAGTAGTATAGTGGCCGGCATTTAAATTTACTCATTATATGTCAAGTTGTATGAGTAGGCTTCAAAAAGTTCATAGAAAAATTGGAATCAAAATATAATGTGAATTATACATGAACATTTTGAAGCTCCCTCCTCCCCATATTTCACCTACATTTGGACCCATTCCTCATAACAAATCTATGAGATTAGTGCTGTTTTTATTCATGTTTTACAGATAGGAAAACATTTCCCAAGGCCATATAATTTTATTAGACTCAAACAACCAAGTTAGTAGCACAGATTTATAAATAGCTTTGTTCTATTCTGTTTCGAATGCTTGTATCTATGAATATTTAATGTGATTTGAACACCAAATTTTAGGAATTTCTGGTTCTTTTGTGTATTGGTAACATGATTTCACAAGATATAATTGATCAACTCACTTTTAGTTTTATAAAATATGGTTAACATTATTATAAAAGTTCTCATTGACTAAATTAGATAACATGTTTAATTTTTTAAATCAAGCTTAGTAACTTGCAGATTGTTGTTCCTCATCAAATGTTAGCTTTTTCTTTCCTACTTTGGCAGAATATAATGGCAGATTACATGATTTTACTTTACTATTTCTAATTATTGTCTGATAAACAGTAAGAATAAATGAGCTCTTATTAAGTTCTGACCATTTTTAAAGTTTTATTCTTATTCTAACAACATGCAGCTTTACTAAAAATTCATAAGGATGAATTTTCCTTCTTGTTGCTAAGAATTTTGTATGCATCTTCATATAAAAGAAATCACTTATTGCCTTAATTTTGAAATTTGCCAAACATTGAAGTATCTTTTCTATTATAACCTTCTGAGTACATGTAAACCGGGCTTCACATTCTATTCTCTATATCATAATCTTTTTCATATGTTCTATCATATTTTCTACCTTGTATTCTGTATAATTGTCAATTCACCAATTCTCTTCAGATGTGAAAACAAAATCTACAGTTCAATTTGCCCTCAAGGAAAAGAGTATTCCAAGTGCAAAGACTTGAGGCTTGACCATGCATACTATATTGAAAGAACAGTAGCATATGAACAAGAAAAATTGTGTGTGTTAGGGGATGTATTTGAACTCCTTGCAAATGGATGATTCTGTCAGTTTAAAAATAATCAAATTTTAAATCAATTCATAGATGTTGCTGTTAAAATATGGAGTCAGCACATTAATTGTATTTATCAGGTAAAGTTCAAACTTTCAGTCTCCATTATCTATGCATAGTTATTTGGATCATCACTAATATTTTTAATAAGAACTACTGCTCCATGAAGATTTCGGTGTTAAACATGGATGTTTCAAAAGGTTGGTTTAAATGTCTGGGGAAAATACTACACAATTTATTACTTTACTTATTAATCAACTTTGGACGATAAGAAAAACTATGAAGATGAAAAGAATGTTGGTAATTAGGTGAGCACAGTCTTTGCTTTTATCTTTGAAGTGAAGCTTAAATTGCATTTTTGATAAATAACTAATGAGGTTTCACATGCTAAACAGTAACTGTGTTTGATAATGAAAATGATTCATTGATAATCAATAATTAATAGGACTCAGAATGGGTTCTGTTAAGTCAAACATTTAGAAGTTAGATAGGATTTGACATTGTGAATTAAAATAATCACTTCTATGATTTTACTGTCAGAAGTTAGTATCTAAATAGTTGAAACTTTTTACCCTTTTGCAGAATAAGAGAGAGGTAGAAAGATACAAAATTCAATGTCAAACTTGACTTTGCAACTTGGGCTGTACCATACATGTCTGTACTTCAGTTTTCTTAGGTGTAGAATTGGTGTAATAGGAGTATTTCATAGGGTTATTACCTTATATAACACATGCAATGCTCCTAGAATACTGTCTGATCCATAGTAAGAGTTCAGCAAATGGTAGCAGCTATTTTTCTTAATTTTTCCTATGATAATATTAATTGCATGTTTTGTGGAAGATCTATATTCATATAGCATTTATGGGCAGATTTTTAAAGTTTCATCAGAGTACGTGTTAAGAAAATATTTTCCTTACATCATATTTTCGAAGCTTAGAAGAAATAAACATTGAAGGGTCACAGAATTTAAGGGCACCTTAAAAACCTATATTATAATAAGAAGAATGATGCAGTTGTGCTTACAGGACAATATTTCAATTCCTTCACTGAGGCCAATTTTTTTAGTGTGTCTGGGATTTTATTAAAGTCCTAAGACAAATGTGTGTATTGTTGAACCTGCTGAGTCAGACTTTTCTTAAGGACCATCTATCACTATAACTTACTGGGCAGTCTAGGCTGGGAGCCGGAACACGTGACAAAGACAGATTGCTTGGTTGGAGATGAGGGTGAGTTGGCCACAAAGGTTTCTCATCTCATCTGCTATGAAAATATCTGTGACACTCTGTGAGGGAAGCCAAGTGGCTGGGTCCTAAAATCACTCAGGCAGCCTGCCCTTCCATTGGAGGGTTTCAAGTTAACAGTCTGTGCTAGGAACAGTTTGACTCTGACCTGAAATTTGCCTGCTTCAAATCATTTTCACTCACTTGTTCTGCTCTTCACCCACAATGTAATTCAAGGACATTTATTATGTTTCTAATTGCTGACCCCCTATTGGGGTCCTTTACATATTAACTCTTTTGTTCCTGAGACATTCATATAAGATAGTGGTTGGCATTCACAAATAAAGCACTTTTCCTTGAGCAGTTTCTTTCCTACAAGTGGAGACCACTGCAAAAATATTGATCATAAGAAATGATGTTACATCTGGCCCTCATTTTTCCAACAAGTTATTCCTCTGCTCTATACCACTAGCAAGTCATTATCAGAACAATCAGTTCCAGGAAGATTGTTAGACTACATTATAAAAGTTTTTCTTTTTTTCATTTTCACTTAGCATGGTCAATTTTAGTCAATTCTCTGATTTTTCCTTCCTGACTATTCAAATGAGGTACTTACTCCTGACCTTCCTTTCCACATAGAATTTCTTTCCAAAAATGTGAAAGATGATATACTGACTTTACCTTCCAATTTTCTACTAGTTATAAATTTTGTTGTAATTTTCTGTCTTTATATATTTTTTAAGAATTTTTAAAATTCTTTTAATAATAAGGTCTCAGAGGACTGGACAATTTACACACTTAAGTAATAAACATAAAAATATTCATAGAAAGTGTTCAGAGAATTAAAAAAAAAAAAAAAAAACTGAAAAAAGCACTGACTTACTTAACAGGAGAATCTGCAAGATTGAGGCAGACTGACCTGGTGTCTTAGCACTGGTTAGGAGCCAAGGCAGGCACTGACATCAAAAGTCTCTTGGACTTCAATATGTTTAAGCTTAAAAAGAAATCTTCCACCATTATTCTCATACTCTTTCCATTATATGATTTATTTCCCTTTGACAAATTACTTTTATGAAGGCTTCATCAGGTAATTATACCACTAAGTTACTAAAATGTAACTTAGAGCGCAATAGTCTAATTGTTAGCATTATAAATAATAACATATTTTACCTTTGTACTATGTGAGGAAGTTTATGAAAGATCACATATACCTGACTGTTTCCCACAAAATCTCAGTGTAAGCAAGGTATTTTTATCCCATTCTTTAGGTGGCAAATGAAATCAAAGGGACGTGGTAAAAGAATCACATGAGAGGGTCCTCAAAAGCTGCAGGGAAAACATGTGTTATGAAAAAAAAGCTGCACAGATTTCAAAAATAGTTTGCACCAAAATAAATGTATCTTTTAATTCCATTTGTCACAAACTTTTTGATGTACTTTGATATAATTTTCTCATCTACCCCCATTATTCAGTTTCAACTATTATAAGCTCATATCCAATTACCTCTATTGGCTTACTAGTCCCAGATACCTTACCATTTCTTATGTGAAAATGTCATATTTACCTGGGAAATAAGGGACTACTTTATATACATGTAAAATTTTCCACAATTAAATGCTCAAAATTTGTATTTCACATGTTAGAGTAATTAGTTTTAAGACGTATGAGTTGGAAGTATTATGTTCACATTCTACTGTTATTAGCTCCTGTTTGAGACTCTATTATGAGACAAATAGAGTCCATGGGTGTTCGGTGGGTGCACTTGTCAAAAATCATTGTTGTCTGAAGTCAGATGAGCCAAGTTCAGCATGTAGTCACCATCTTTGTTTAAGTGAGAGTTTCTTTAAGGTCTTTTAGAATACATTTATGAATGCTATTTAAAATATCACCTGGGTCAGGAAATAGGCTCTTTGAACTGATTCAGGACAAGTTCCTGTCTGATTAGAAAAATTTGTGAACATGAAAAATAATCTCATCATTAATTTTTTTTTGTTATTTGACAGGTAGAGTTATAGACAGTGAGAGAGATAGAGACAGAGAGAAAGGTCTTCCTTCCATTGGTTCACCCCCAAATGGCCACCACAGCTGGTGCTGTGCTGATCTGAAGCCAGGAGCCAGGTGCCTCCTCCTGGTCTCCCATGCAGGTGCAGGGCCCAAGTACTTGGGCCATCCTCCTCTGCCTTCCCGGGACAAAGCAGAGAGCTGGACTAGAAGAGGAGCAACCGGGACAGAATCCAGCGCCCCAACCAGGACTAGAGCCCCGGGTGCCAGTGCCGCAGGCAGAAGATTAGCCAAGTGAGCCACGACGCCGGCCAATTTTTTAATTCTTAATCTGGCTTCCTGGTCCTGGTATCCCAGGTCCCTTCTGAACCTTGAACATTACTGAAGTCTGAAGGAATTGAGATTTTCATGTAGTTTCTAATTACTCCTCTCAAGTGGACAAGGGTACTTCATTGATGCCCTGGAACTGAAAAGCAGATGATCTAACAAGCCTTATGTAAAACGATCTTGGAAGACCACGTTAGATTATATTTCCAGGCCAGGTTGGAAGGAATTCAAGGATAAAAAACCACTCTGAAATGATGGGAAGCAGTTCCTTCCTTCAAAATGCCAGGATTTTGCTGGGTTTTATGCTTAAACATAATTTTCCAATCTTCCCATTGATTCTTTATATTATCCAATTTACCAAGCATAAATTTCTTTCCCTTCTTCATTTAGCCAAAACCCTTTGTTTGCCTTAATTTTTCTTGCAACTGAATAACCCTGGTGAGATATCATCTGGGTGTGAAGAGAGTCTGTTTCATGCCTGAATGAAAACTGTCAGTTATTGCTTCCAGCTATTTAATCAGCAAAGAACTGAGCTCAGATCAGAATGTTCTTCCTTAAATATTTTTATAACCACCCTATCTAAATGTCCCTTTCCAAATCATTCTGTCACTTCACCATATTTTTACATTTTCTTTATTGCAATTTGATTTTATTTTGCTTGTTTATTTTCATCTTTGTATTTCATCTTTCCACTAGAGAATGTAATCTCCTTGAGGGCAGGGACCTTGTCTGTTTTAGTCATGTTTAAATAGCCAGAAAAAAAAATGACCTGCTTGGCACTTAGGTCATCAGTATTCACATGATAATCGTTTAATTTAAAATTAATGAACAGATAAGCCAAGGAATGAATGAATGATCTTACCCACAAACATATAGCTTCCATGGGGGCCAGACTGGATTTAGACTACAGTAACCTGACTATTGAGTCTACTCTCTTAGACTCACTGACAGAGGTATGGATGATTCAGAAGCAAATGCTTATTGTGCCTGTGTGTGTGTGTGTGTGTGTGTGTACCCACATGTGTACATGTGGGTGGGTTCAGGAGAGAAAGAGAAAAGAAAGAGAGGGGAGAAGGGAGGGAGAGAAGAGAGGGGGAAAGAGAGGAAGGAAGGGAAAGAGGGAGGAGGAGAGAAGGAAGGAAGGAAGAGAGGAAGGAAAGAAGGAAGAAATAAGAAAGAAAAAAATATTGCTTGAAACAGAAATATCTGCTTTGATTTGCTATCCTGGAAAATGTTTATATTTAGTGCCAAACTCAGGCTCTTAAGTAAAATTGTTCATCTTTGCTTTATATTTGAGCCAGTGAAGCATTTTCATCCAAGATATCCATTAAAATGGCAGCCATCTTTTAGTTTATTATAGCAGTTTTGAAAATAGTGTTATTACGAGTCTGTAGATTGTATAGTTGCCCACTTGTGAGACACTGCACAAGCTTCACATTTTAGCACCTCTTTAGAAAAAAAGACCGTGTGTTTGGGTTGTGAAAATTATTATGTTTTCTGAGTCTGTATAAATTTGAGCTACTAAATTATTACTATCTTCTTATTGATTAAATGGTTGTGCAATATGAAATTTATCATTATCAGGAATTAGGAGATATACTGAATATCTCATTTAATTTTGCCACATATCCGACAGGCAGAGATTTATGACCTGTTTTACAGATAAGAAAACTGATATTCAAAGTATTACACATGTAGTATCAGGGAGCTGATATCCAGCAACAGATTCGAGATCTCTTACTTTTAGCTCTTAACCACTTAAATATGTTGGGAGGAAGATATAAAAACTCTTGAAAAAGAACATCACTTTTACAAATTGCTATGGCTTAAAAAATAAACAAGAATCTGTATTTCTGATGGAAGCAGCCTGGGACCAGGAATTACAGTATATAGGGTCTAGGTGTAGTTTTGGTGTTATGTGTCCATGTAACCTTAAGCAATCATACTGTGGTATATTTGGAGAAAAAGCATTGTACCTAGCCTGTACACATCTGTATCCAATCCTAGCTTTACCATTTCCTTTTTCTATTATGTTGTACAAATTGTTCTATTTATAATTCTGCAGGTTCACAACTGGAGGAAAATGAAAGCAACATCTGGTACATGTAGGCATTAATAAAGATAACATGTGAGAAAGCATTTTGAAAACTCAAGAATGTGCTAACAATGCCATAGATTAAGATTTTTAGCTAATAACTCTCTCAGCACTTAATAGAAAATGATTTTAAAGTAATATTTTCTTTTGATGCAGAGATAACTGCCTTGGTGCTTCAGCCAAAATCTTCAGTCACAACTATTTACACTAAGCTTCTATTTTTTATTTACTTATTTATTTTAATGCTCATTGTTTTAGAAAGCAGACAGACATAAAGACAAAACAGACAGACAGACAGATACAGAGGGCTCTTCCATCCACTGGTTCACTTTTGTAATGCCTGCAATAGCCTGGGTTGGGCGAAGCCAAAGCCCGGAGCCTGGATCTTTATCTGGGTCTTTCAGATGAGTGGTTGGAATCCAAGTACTTGAACCATCACGTGATACCCCCAAGGGTGTGCAATAGCAGGAAGCTTTACTAGAAGCAGAGCTAGGACTCAAACCCAGGAACTCTGATGTGAGATGCAGGCATCTCAAGTGACATCTTAAGCTGATGTCACAATGCTCACCACTTTGCTTTGCTTCCAAGCAGTAATTTTAACAAGCTATTCAGGTGATTAACAATTTGGTGATGTAGTATAGTTTCCTCAACAGAGCTTTAGAATGTTGTAATCTGGTACTTTATTTTTCACGTTTTTTTTTAACCATCTGGCATTTTATTTTTCATGTTAATGTGGTATGAATACAGATTCAATGTAGCTCATGGATACAATTCTATGAATATAATAATATTCATTCCCTGCTTTTTAAAATCTTTTTTAAAGATTTATTTATTTATTTGAAAGTCAGAGTTATACACAGAGAGAAGGAAAGGCAGAGAGAGAGAGAGAGAGAGAGAGAGAAAGTCTTCCATCTGCTGGTTCACTACCCAATTGGCCGCAATGGGAGGAGCTGTGCTGATCTGAAGACAGGAGCATATTCTGGGTCTCCCATAGGGGCGCAGAGTACCAAGGACTTAGGCCATCTTCTACTGCTTTCCCAGGCCATAGAAAAGAGCTGCATTGGAAGTGGAGCAGCTGGGATTTGAACCGGCACCCATATGGAATGCTGGCATTGCAGGTGGTGGCTTTACCCACTACACCACAGAGCACCCCTTTTTTTTAGTTTTTAAGTAAAAAAGAACCCTATATCAATATAGTCAAGGACTATAAACAATAATCAAATGGAAAGATGGTCATTTCATCAATATATGGTAAATTTTAAAATAATTACAGCTCATTAAAACTGTAGTAGTGTAGCATTCTTAACCACTGGTTTGACAAAGATCTAAAACAAAGGTTGACAAAATTATATTTGCCTCAATATTGATCTCAATACTGATATACACAGGTATTTCTTCCTGTTTTGTTTTTGATTTTTATGAATTTATGCATTTCTGAGAATTTAGCCTAATCATAGAAATGTAGAATACCCTGCCAAGATATTTCATAACCTACTTATTCCTATCACTGGTTATCTCTTTTAGTTTTAGTGCACTAAGTTGATAGTTATGCAATGAATATCCCAGTTTCCACCCCACTGAGCAAATCTTCCCTTGGAAACAATCCATGGGATGCTGCCATGTAGAAAATTATTGTCTTTTCATGTGTGATTTGTAGTCATTTATTTTCTTACCATGAGTGCCTTGGTTCTGTCCTCTGATGTATCATACATTTTTGATTGCCAGTCGGTTACAAGCCATAACTCAATCAGTGGATACCTTTTAATGTGTCCTTTCCTGAAATCTACATGGCTGCCTGCTGTCAGATCATGGTAATGTAGATCTGTGATGGACCTGAGCAGAACTGACATTCAGTGGAGGTGTGATGGCATTTGAGCGTCACTGATAAGAGATGATTAGTTACTTTAATTTCCATGGAGGCTGACATATTTCATTATGCAGAATAATAAACATGTTTCATATGAATTCCTTGGTTCCCTAAACCATGACATGAGAATTCTAATTAGTATTTTGTGAGCCATGCAGAGGGAAAATGAGCTTATAATTTTGCTTGAATTAAAATCTCAGAGGTACCCTCAAGGGTCTCCTTTGGAGCACCAGTGTGCTATTGGGAGGGTCTATGGTCTTCCAGACCTTTAACTCCTTAGTTCCTATCCCTTAGAAAAAGTATTGTCTTTCTGACTAGATGGTGGTATAAATATTCAGATCTAGAATGTCTTGTGATGCAACTCTGGGACCATAGAGGCCATAGGGTACAGTTGTCATCCCAATAATGTAGTGTTTGGGAGAGATTGAAACCAGCCCCAGCTCTGCTCTTATTAGCTGTGTGACTTCAGGCAAGCCATTTAATGTCTTAAGACTCTCCTGCTTCATATATTTAAAAAATGAATACCATAATTGCTCTGAAAACCCATAGCAATTTATTTGTATTTCTCCTCTAGGAAAATAAAGGAAGAGACACTAATATTAATTCACCATATTGTATATGAAAATCTAGTACACAATATTTTTCATTTCTATTACTCAATCTAGATGATAGAGTTAAATATCATTATCTATTTATTAAACCTAGTGAGGTGAATGGAAATCAGAGTTTAACTATGAGGGTACTACAAAAAGTTAATGGAAGACATGCATTTCATTTTAATTTCATTTTTACATGAAATACCCTTGTACTTACTCAATAACCAGCAAACTGGCCCAATAATAAATGAAATATTCAAACTAAATTCTGTAGTACCACTTAACCTGTATCTCCTCACTGTAATTTTCTGACCCTAGAATATATTATCTACCTCATATTAAGTAAATAGACCATTCCTTCATTAAAAAAAATTGTCATCTCTAATCATGTCTAGGTACTGCTCTGGATATTGAAGATAAAAGACACAGCAAGTTATCAAGTCACAGTTCACATGGGGTTTCCTTTTTCCCAGTGGACTGTGAATAACATAAAAACAAAAAAATATAAAGCAAACAAAAGGGCTTTGGAAAATATGCAATTCTAAATAAATTTTGGTTTTCTTTTTAGAGTATATGAGATTTTCCCTGGATTAGCTTTGGATATTTTTCAGGAAGAAACCCTTTATGTGTCCCCTTTATATTATAGTAATATAGTCTCTGAATAAATGCTTCCTTTTAGAAAAACAGCAACCAGTACAATAGTGGTTCTTGCTGCTGTTAACCAAGTTATAAGGTTATAAAGACTCTAGTACAGTTCCTGCCATACTATGCACTTCATAAAAGTTGTGATGACTGTGGAAGCTGATATCTAGGATTTGGGCTATTTATCAGTATTCCATCTATTTAGCCGGCACAAAATGCAGTAACCAACAGCATTGGTTGGGAAATTGCACCTTTCTGACTCAGGTGCAATGTCTCTACAAACGCACAGAACTCAATGTGAGCTATAGGACAGGGGTGGGGAATCTTTTATTTCTGCCAGTGACCATTTGAATGTTTAACAAAATTATCAACCTAAAAAGTAAACTTCTACAGATTTATTGAATTTCAAGTCCTGCCTCTGGTTGCCTTGGCAGGGACAGATCAAATGGTTGCACAGGCTTTATACAGTCTTTGGGCCAAAAGGTCTCCACCCCTGCTATAGGAAAACACACATCTAAAAATGAAACAGTTGTTGTTCATTAGTGATTTATGAATCTCTTTCAGAGAAGGTTTCTTTTCCTGCAGTTAAGAACACATGAAACTGAATGAAAAGATGATGAACTTGGTGGTTCAGGAGGCCAGCACATTCTCAACTCCATGCCTTTATAGACTCAGCAGAAAGTCACCTGTTTCCTGTGAAGAACCAGAGCATTCTTACCACCTTCACAGAGTTTCTCAACTCAGTTTAGCTCAGCAAAGCTTAGATGCTTGGTGGTTTTTGACAAGGCAGAAGATAATGAACTTCCTGGTCCTCTGTAATATTTTTTTACCTGAACCTCAGCTGCAGACTTTGCCTTGCCCTGGGCCTCTTAAGCCATCATATGCTGGGAGAATTTAAGAAGCACTAGTTTTGTCTATCCGTGGAATCAGCATCAGATTATACTTACTCCTCTGACATTGTGCATGTTAACTGCCCTTCATTCTTTCTTCAAACATGTAGGCCACCTATTGTGCCCCACATCTGCTCAAGTGAGCAAGACTGTCTTTGACTTCACAGAGCTTAGAGGATAGTAGGAAGCCACATAAGTAAAAAGTCCATTTCTCTCTAGTCTTGATTTGGTTGATAGTAATAATGGGAAGAACACCAATCCAATCATAGGTCAAACATTGTGTAGTCATGATGACAAATTAAAGCCATGAAAATCATTGTGATGTCATAAATCTGCCATTGTGAGATAATAATCAATTGGATGTCATAAATAAGCACTGTGTGGACATGAATTTCCATTGTGATTCATCATTTGTGAAGTCATGAACCAATATTTTGATATTATAAGCTTCTATGTGATGTCATAAAACTGCCAATATGTTATAAAACATTGAGGTAATTAAAATAATTTTGAAGTCAAAAGCTGTTATATGAAAAACCATGTTATATAGGACATAAAGCTATCAGTTATGTCATACTCAATTGTGATTTCATAAAAATCCTTGTAATTTCCTAATCAATAATATGTGATAATTATATACTTATCATTATGATGTCATAATCATCAATTAACATAAAAACCATTGTGATGTCATATCTACCAATATGAAGTCATAATCAGTTTGTGATGCCATAAACCCCCATTGTGATAACATAATTAATTATAAACCATTGTGATGTCATCTCAATTGTGATGTTATAAACCATCATTATCATGGTGTAACTGTAATGTTATAAAATCTATTGTGATGCCATAAGCCAATATTGTGATGGCATAACATACCATTGTGTTGCCATAACATGACACTGTTATGTCATGATCAATTGTGATGTCACAAAATGCCATAAAAATCATTGTAATGTCATAAATCAACCATTTGATGTCATCAATATTGCAGGCTTAAAAGCCACTGTGATGTTATGAACCTATCATTGTGACATTATAATCAATTCTGATGTGAATAAAACAATGTGATGTTATAAAAAAAATAATGAATAATGGGAAGAACACAGTGTGGAGGGGGAACATGCATCCAGAGAACACCATCCAGTTTGAGAGTGAATAGGGCATTTTCACAAAATGAGTGATAACTAAGTTGGCATCATTCTTGTTTTTGTATATTCAACAAACATATATTACTGAATGTTCAGCAGCCACTGTTCAAGCAACAAGTGACATAGTAGTAAAATTAAGACCCAGTTGTTTTTCTTATAAAAGGAAGACTTGCTCAATACATGTTTTCAATGATACAAAGGAAGATAAAGCAGGAGAAATTGGATGATGTTTTAGATTTGTGTACTGTGGGATGGTGGCACATTTACTTTAACTGGCCTCTGTAAGTCTGAAATGATAATTTGAATAGAGACCTGAGGAAAATGACATACCAAGCCAAAAATAAAAATCTAGGATCAAGGAACCAAGAGGATAAGGACCTAGAGGCAGTAATGGTTTTATCAGAGGAATGGCAAGAGTAACTAATGAGAAAGGGGTAGGTAACGAGGTTAGAAGTTGCCCAAGAGGAAGGTTACATACAAGCTGTTGTGGGCCATAATGGGATTTTAAATTGAAAACTAATAGAAATTTGAGCAAAGGTTTGGCATAACTGTGTTGTCTTTGAAGGGATGTGTCAACTGTGTGATCATGTGTGTAGGTAAGTGTATGTATATTTTTCAATGTGTGAGTTTCAACAATGGTTAAAGCAGAGAAGAGTTTTGAGAGAAAACTATAGGACACCAAATAAAATTATTCTCAGGGCAATGCAAAATCCAATAAGGGTTTTCTCTTTCTCTCTCTCTCTCTCTTTTTTTTTTTTTTATGAATCGGTGCTGATAGGGGTTGATATGCAGCCCCATCTGTTCTTTTATTTTTTTAAAGATTTATTTATTTATTTAAAATCAGAGTTACATAGAGAAGGAGAGGCAGAGAGAAAGAGAGAGAGAGAGAGGTCTCCCATCTGCTGGTTCACTCTTCAGATGGCTACAACGGCTAGAGCTGTGCTGATCTGAAGCCAGGGGCTTATTTTGGGTCTCCCATGGGGGTGCAGGGTCCTTGGGCCAACTTCTACTGCTTTCCCAGGCCATAGAAGAGATCTGCATTGGACGTGGAGCAGCTGGGATTTGAACCAGTGCGCATATGGGATGCTGGCACTGCAGATAGCAGCTTTACCTTCTACGCCACAGCACCAGCCCCGCCAATAAGGGTTTTCAACAGGAGAAAGAACTAGACATGGGTCAAATTAGGGGGAAAAGGAATTGTTTGGAAGTTATTGCAGCAAATCAAGGTTGGTTCTGATAGAACCCCCAGGCACTTTATCCAACACTCAAATACAGTGGCCCTGCGTATGTATCTTCTGTTTCCCCTACTCATGGTTTGGGGTCTGCTAGCTGAGGCTAGTCCCAAATGGAACTACTGCAGTCTCTCGGCCCTAGTCCTTGAAACCAGGTTTATCTACCAGCCATCACCACTTCCTATCCTTTGGAGTTTGCTCACACAGGTCATCTGTGGATAGGCTGTAGTGCACTGCCTGACATTGCCCTGACTAATCTCTTCCCTGTCTGCCTGGATCAGTTTCCAAGTGCATGCTCCAATCTCCTGTGAGTGGGTAACCCAGTGACTTTCTTATGTGAGCAGTGTCTTAGCAGCCACTCTGGGGAAAACAATCTTAGAATTTAATTTCTGCTTTCAGATCAAAAGTATTTCCAGAAAAAAAAAAAAGATCTTCTTCCCCACCTATTTCACTGCTCCTTTTAAACACTTTTCCCCTCCCTCCTCTCCTTCCCCCAGTCACCTCATCACAGCAGTCCCAACTAAAGGCTGCAAGTTGCTACCAGTTAAAAATCAGTAACTTCACACATTGTCTTCTGCTTCCTTCTCATAACACTCAAGAAACATTTGGCTTTTGCAGTGGGATTGTGCCAAGAAATTAAGGGCAAAGTACCTACAGGGGTCATCAGCCTTCAATAATAAGTGTTCAAGCATCTAATAGGGAGATAATTTTGAGCATAAAGAATTCCTCCTGCCTTTTACATGCCATGACATTGAGGCCTAGTGCCAACCCTGTATGCTTTTAAAGAAGCTCACTTGTATCAACTGAATCTACACTTGGATATAACTACATTAGATTGTGACAAGGCTCCTACCAGTTTTTCATTAATTTCTGTTCCAGGCCAAGATGCTCACCTCAGTAAAAATGATCCCCTCAAACTACATGTTCCTGATAAAGTGAATGAGGAGATGTGAAACATCCTTAGTCTTTTTTAACTCCCAGTTTTTTGAGTCCTATTATATGCTAACCATTGTTCTAAGCATTTTATATACATTATCATGGACCCAGCTAAGTAGAGATTATTATTCCCAATTTAGAGTTGAAAGCCCCACTATATCCTGCATGCGCCTATGTAATCTCACTCCCCCTGCCAACTCTGACCTATATGAATGATAGAGCTGCAATTTGAACCAATTCTCAGTGATTCCAATGCCCACTCACTGTTTATCTAGATGAACAGCTTGGTTGGACATTATTCTGCCTGTTTCAGAATCCAGGGATCTGACTGCTGCTTGATGCATTAAAAACACCCTCAAAATAGGAGCCATTATTGTGACTCATTCAGAGGCTGGCTGAGAATCAGGGAGGGGGTGGGGGCAGTTAATGGGTGATTATAGGAAAAGTTATCAAACATCCCAGTCCAAAAACCACCATTACTTATATTTAGATAAGCAGTGACTGAGCAGTGTCTTTATTCAGCTTAACTAAACTAATTTCATTGCTTAACAATGGAAAATTATTTTTTAGCAAAGAGTAATATATAACAAGTGTCTGAGCCTCTGCCATAGGCAGAGAGCCTCAGTTAGTTAGTTAATAATCACCTGGATGCTATTTGAATCTTCCCCAAATATTCTGCAATCACATCCCATCACCAGTGGCAGACGTTTCATGTAAGGAAAGGATTGTGACTGAAAGTATGTCTCCTTGTCCCATTTTATCTTACCTTGGTAGTTACTCTTCTCCTATATTCTTCTTTCCACACTCTGTTCCATTTTTTAAATTTTTTTGTAATTAATATAAAGAACAGATTCATTTTTTTCATAGATGCAATTCTAAGGATATAGCAATATTTCTGTGCTTCCTTCCCTACCACTAGGACATGACATAATTTTACAGACACCCTTTAAGGAAGTTTATATCCCCTGGTAATTTTATATATGTTCTTTTGTTCTGATGATTTAAAATGTCTATTGGAACTTTAATAGAAAAAACCACAAGATGTTCCTTTTAAGCCAGAAGTTCTCAATCTCAGGCTGCCCGGCATGGTATACCTGTTAAATCTAGTAATGATGAAGATAATATGAGGTAGATGATGGTAGTGGTCATGATAAAAAGGTAAGGACAATGAGGATGACAAAAACAACAATTGGCACTACTGAATACGCTAGGTATTTCACTGAGCAGCTTATGTTAACTATGTTATTCCTCACAATACTAGTGTAAGTTATATGATTGTATTTCCCCCGTTCTACAGTTTGGAAAACTGAGGCTTAATGAGGTTAAATATATTGCAGGGAGTACACTGACATTAGAAGCAGCATTCACACTCAAAATTACCTACTAAAAAGTCCATGTCCTTAATCATACGCTTGTCTAAATTTCCAAAAAACAAATCCACTAAAAGATTTGCTCTACAAAAAGCCTATGTGTTCTAAATAAAGAAAGCAACTCTGGTTTCTCTTCAGACCGTATAAATAAAGAAAGCAATTCTTTTGCTTTGGGCTGAAGTTATCACCCTCTGCTAACAATGTTTTGCTTGGACTGATTAGAAGTTTGTCATGGTGATTAGAGGTATACTTGAATGTAGTTTATAAAAAATGGAATCAAATCATCACTGATTACACAAGTAGGCAGTTAGCATAGCAAGAAAATGCTTAGGCGCACTGACTCTGAGATAATATACATGAAAAAAAAACCTTTTGTTGGTGCTAGGTGCTGTTTCTCCTCTGAAGTGTAATGTATCCTAGCCTGAAAGTCTTAAATTTATATCTCTTGAGTGTGAAATTAAATCAACACCCTGATTTATAAATCTTGCTGGGTCACAATTGTTTACCTCATGTTCACTTAAAATTTCTTCTGGAAAACCTCCTGAATACCGCGACCTTCCTTCCTTCAGCAAGCCCCTCTACAACAGAAAGGGAAGGCAACAAACTTTCCTGTCACAGGATATAAACGAAAGGGAAGATTTAAATGTGAATATGGACCTTGGAAAGGAGCTTAATCAAGGACCAGGGTATAATACCATGGAGAGCGAATTAGATGAAAAAGTGGTTTGACATTGGCATTGTAGATGTTTTAGAGGGGGTTGTAGCAAGAAACAGATTTCTGTAATTTTCATGAACCATGGAATTTGACTGCAAGTGAGAGGTGAAATACATTTAGAACTTTGAGACCTGGCATAATAAGCCAAGAGCAAAACTACCACTTGCTTTGAGCAGCACAGACTCAATTGTAACAAGCAATATTATGTTCCTATCTGTTCTGGACTATGCCTACATCTCATTGGTTCCTGTCTCTGGTTGCAGATTTTCCCTGACTTTGGCAGTGCATCACGTCACTCCATTTCTTCCTACCCTGTGGTTTTATGTTAGAGTAGCTCTGGCGTCTTACTCTTGTTGATGTCTCTCTGCTCACTCTTTCAGCAATTATTAAATACCTTTTTATGTCATCCAAAACACTTTAATCAATATTCACTCATTTCCATCTAGTCAGTCCATTAACAAACATTTGTGACACTCTCTTATATTCTAGACATGATAATTAATATGGATGAGGACACATTTTTTAATATTTTATCTTTTAAATTTATTTATTTATTATTGTTATTCATTTTATTCTTATTCTGGATGCCAGGGTGTAAAAGATGAAGCTAAATAAAGCTCTAAGGGAAATGAGGAAGACATGCCACAGTAGCTCCATTGTACAGATGAGAAACGGAGTGCTTAGTGGTTTTAAACCCCTCATTCTGTTAGGGTTTATCATTAGCCAACTTCACTTTCAAACGTGTAGTCAAAGACCATCACAGCTTGCTACATGTTTATTCGATGAATAAACCTAGTGAGAATGGCAGTTGCTAAGTAGTCTTAGTAATTGTGTATCTCAGTGATATATATCCTCGGCAGCAACTCCTGACCTGGAAATGACAGCTGTAAGACCTGGGCAAATGCTGTTACTCACAGTGTGTGTGTGTGTGTGTGTGTGTGTGTGTGTGTGTGTGGTTTAAAAGCAGGAAGGACAGAGAAGAAATTATGTAGCTTTACCACTGCAGTGATTCAGGAATACAGAAGGTATTTCTTAGTTGTTTAGACTGTAAGATTGGAGCAGGCATGCTTGATTCCACACCCTAGTTCTACCATTAACCCTTAGATGACTTGAGTAAATGTCTTAACTTCTTTGAGCCTCCATTTCAAAATATTATAAATAAAACAGTGATAGAAACATCTTAGAGAGCTGGTGAGAGTTAAATGTAATGACACTCCCACCCATTTAGAAGATGTGGTATGGTAAACTGTTCACTATTATCTTTACTCTCAATAACTCTAAATGGTAGAAGATTTCAAAAGACAACTGGGTATCTGATTGGTTCTATTGAGTTTTTTTTTTTTTTAATAGCATGTCATTTTCTGTATTTTTTTTTGACAGGCATAGTGGATAGTGAGAGAGACAGAGAGAAAGGTCTTCCTTTTGCCATTGGTTCACCCTCCAATGGCCGCCACGGCTGGCACGCTGCGGCCGGCGCATCGCACTGATCCGAAGGCAGGAGCCAGGTGCTTCTCCTGGTCTCCCATGGGGTGCAGGGCCCAAGCACTTGGGCCATCCTCCACTGCCTTTTTGGGCCATAGCAGAGAGCTGGCCTGGAAGAGGGGCAACCAGGAAAGAATCCGGTGCCCCGACCGGGACTAGAACCCAGTGTGCTGGCGCCGCTAGGTGGAGGATTAGCCTATTGAGCCGCAGCGCCGGCCTGGTTCTATTGAGTTTTGATGTACATATAGATCCATATATTTCTTATCTTTTTCAGCTAATTTTTATTGTTTTTTTCCAAGGCACTTTTGTATCTGATCTTTAAATCTGTGCTTATTTTGTTCATGCCTGTATCCTTTTTGTCCACTCCCATTGACCACTAGCAAGTTGCTATTCTGCTGGCTTTCTGTCAAGGCATCAGCAGTCTGTTTCCAGGAACTGAAAAATAATCTCCATTGAGAGTCATCAAAAGCTATGATTAAACAGATGCCAGCAGGTTATTAGACCAGTGCTGAGTTCTCTTGAGCTTTTCACCTAAGAATCTTGCTCAATCAGCTGTGCCAGCTGCCCAACACTTAGTCACTTTATAATAAGGAAATTTAAAATATGTATATTTCAGCTCTTCAGAATCCAGGATACAATCTTCCTGGTTTAAGGGAAGTTGTAAAAACATACTTCAATTTATATATAAGTGGAACTTCCATTTGTGGGTGCCAAAATTATGTACCAGCTAATGCACTAGGCACTTTACTAATATAATCTTACTTAATCTTTGCAACAATTCCATTAGAAAGCTACTGGCATTTCTATTTTACAGATGAGAAAACTGAGAGTAAAAAAAAAACACTTAGCTCTAGTATATCATAGCACTAGTTATTGAGTTCATCCTTAGGAGACTCAGGAGCTTGTGTTCTTATTAACAACTGAACATCTTTGTCTTGTTTGCGTAATCCCTTTGACTCTTAGACCTATCAGTGTGATCAATTGTGAACTGAAATTGATCACTTGGACTAGTGAGATGGTGTTGGTACAAGCAACCTTGATGGGATTGTATTGGAATCCCCTGGCACGATTCTAACTCCACCATTTGGGGCAAGTCCGATTGAGCATGTCCCAAATTGTACATCTCCTCCCTCTCTTATTCCCACTCTTATATTTAACAGGGATCACTTTTCAGTTAAATTTAAACACCTAAGAATAATTGTGTGTTAATCACAGAGTTCAACCAATAGTACTAGAACAAAACAAAAAAAAATACTAAAATGGATAAAATATTACATTGTACATCAACAGTCAGTACAAGAGCTAATCAAGTCACTGTTTCTCATAGTGTCCATTTCACTTCAACAGGTTTCCCCTGTGGTGCTCAGTTAGTTATCGCCAATCAGGGAGAACATATGATATTTGTCCCTTTGGGACTGGCTTAATTCACTCAGCATAATGTTTTCCAGATTCCTCCATCTTGTTGCAAATGACTGGATTTCATTGTTTTTGACTGCTGTATAGTATTCTGTAGAGTACATGTCCCATAATTTCTTTATCCAGTCTACTGTTGATGAGCATTTGGGTTGGTTCCAGGTCTTAGCTATTGTGAATTGTGCTGCAATAAACATTAGGGTGCAGACCGCTTTTTTGTTTGCCAATTTAATTTCCTTTGGGCAAATTCCAAGGAGTGGTATGGCTGGGTTGTATGGTAGGGTTATCTTCAGGTTTCTGAGGAATCTCCAGACTGACTTCCATAGTGGCTTGACCAGTTTGCGTTCCCTCCAACAGTGGGTTAGTGTCCCTTTTTCCCCACATCCTCTCCAGCATCTATTGTTGGTAGATTTCTGAATGTGAGCCATTCTAACCAGGGTGAGGTGAAACCTCATTGTGGTTTTGATTTGCATTTCCCTGATTGCTAGTGATCTTGAACATTTTTTCATGTGTCTGTTGGCCCTTTGGATTTCCTCTTTTGAAAAATGTCTATTGAGGTCCTTGGCCCATCTCTTAAGTGGGTTGTTTGTTTTGATGTTGTGGAGTTTCTTGATTTCTTTGTAGATTCTGGTTATCAACCCTTTATCTGTTGCATAGTTTGCAAATATTTTTTTCCCATTCTGTTGGTTGCCTCTTCACTTTCCTGACTGTTTCTTTTGCAGTACAGAAACTTCTCAATTTGATGCAATCCCAAATGTTAAATTTGGCTTTGACTGCCTGCACCTCCAGGATCTTTTCTAGGAAGTCTTTGCCAGTACCTATATCTTGCAGGTTTTCTCCAATGCTCTCTAATAATTTGATGGTGTCAGGTCATAGATTTAAGTCTTTAATCCATGTTAAGTGAATTTTTGTGTAAGGTGAAAGGTAGGGGTCTTGCTTCATGATTCTGCACGTGGAAATCCAATTTTCCCAGCACCATTTATTGAACAGACTGTCCTTACTCCAGGGATTGGTTTTAGATCCTTGATCAAATATAAGTTGGCTGTAGATGTTTGGGTTGATTTCTGGTGTTTCTATTCTGTTCCATTGGTCTATCCATCTGTTTCTGTACCTGTACCATGCTTTTTTGATAACAACTGCCCTGTAGTATGTCCTGAAATCTGGCATTGTGATGCCTCCAGCTTTGTTTTTGTTGTACAAGATTGCTTTAGCTATTCAAGGTCTCCTGTGTCTCCATATGAATTTCAGCATCATTTTTTCCAGATCTGAGAAGAATGTCTTTGGTATCTTGATTGGTATTGCATTGAATCTGTAAATTGCTTTTGGGAGAATGGACATTTTGATGATATTGATTCTTCCAATCCATGAGCATGGAAGATTTTTCCATTTCTTGGTATCCTCTTCTATTTCTTTCTTTAAGGTTTTGTAATTTTCATCATAGAGATATTTAACATCCTTGGATAAGTTTATTCCAAGGTATTTGATTGTTTTTGTAGCTATTGTGAATGGAATTGATCTTAGAAGTTCTTCCTCAGCTGTGGCATTGTCTGTGTATACAAAGGCTGTTGATTTTTGTGCATTGATTTTATACCCTGCTACTTTGCCAGACTCTTCTATGAGTTCCAATAGTCTCTTAGTAGAGTTCTTTGGGTCCCCTAAATAAAGAATCATGCCATCTGCAAAGAGGGATAGTTTGAGTTCTTCCTCCCCAATTTGTATCCCTTTGATTTCTTTTTCTTGCCTAATAGCTCTGGCTAGAACTTCCAGAACTATACTGAATAGCAGTGGTGAGAGTGGGCATCCATCTTGGTTGGTCAATATTTGCTGAATATATCTATTTGAGTCCTTAATCTTAAAAGCATTATTTCAAATACTTCTGAAAATATCTCCTGTTTTCTTCTGAGTTTCCTTGGATTCCTTCACTTCCTTCTCTTTCTACATTTCCTTCCTTGCTCTTCATCCCTTTTTCTCTCTCTACTTTATCATCTTCTTTCTCTTCCTGTTCAGGCAAAAATAAAATCTAACACATGACAGGAAATGCTAAATTTCATAAAGAAAACATAGTTTGAATATGGAATATTAGAAAGGGTGAGGAGGAGTAGATTTTGAGGATGACATTAAAGATTGGGTTGCATTTTAATGCGTAGAAAAGTCCATGCAAATCCATTAGAAATACAAATGGTATAAATACAGGCATTATACTGGCAAATAATGCATCTGTAAGGGTAAAGTCAGCTTTACTTAAATTGAAACGAATATTCATTGCACAAAATTACTAAGAACTATGTTCTGGATCATAAATTGGGGATGGATTGGAGAGACCCTGATTTATCAATGTGAGGGGTTCAGACTTGACTCTGTCAGGTATAGGAAGCCATGGGAAACTTTTGAGAACAGTAGTCATACTTTCAGAGAAAATTTCCTCAGGGTAGTCTTCTTGCAATATATGAAGTTAATTAAAAGAAAAGAAAGTTGGAAGTAAAATGGTAGTTTGGCTATTGTGAAACTTGGTTTCTGTCACAACCCAAATGAAGAATGACATTCACATCCTTACAAAACCAAGCATGTAACTTAGGTAATCTACAGCCCTGTTTTGACAGTGGGAATCCAACCCTTTACTCTCAATAAAGCCTACAGATAGAGATGCAGTTAGAATCCTATTATTATGGAAATAAACTAAGACTTTCTCTAGTTTATTTTTAACTAACTGATGTCTAAACTTTGCTTTTATTAAGAGTACCAAATTTCTTGTAACTCCTCGCATTGCTCTGAATCATATGAGTGACAAAATCTCCTGGTTACAAGCTACTAATTTTTCTTATTGTCATGGTAGTGGGAAAAAACAGAAGAGGAGATGGATGTGAGGGGAATTATAGAAATAGAATTGAAAAGAACTGGCAGCTTAGTATATCTAGAAGAAGAAAAGTGGTTTCATGAAAGTTTTCAAGGATTCACACTGGTAGTGCCAATAAGATTTTAGAAAAACAAAAGTGAGAGGTTTGAGAAGGAACCTATTGAGTCCAGTTTTGATAAAGGATATGTTAAGTCAATCAGACATATATTACATCTACTATTATTCTTGTAAAAAATGTAAGCGTGGTAAGCATACAATAAAGATTTCAACATGTTTTCACTTATTCTCCATAAGGCATTTTGTGTTCTTTTCATTGGAGGAATGGAGTGAAGTTTTTAGTGGGATATATTGTAAAAGCACATTTTAAGCAGGAATATTAGATGTAATAAAAGTGATAATATTCAAAGGGCATATGGTATGTAAATAAAGTTGCCTATATCTAATAATGTAGAAGAATCAGGAATCATCATTATCCTTGGGAACATAAATAATGAACACTTAAACCAAAAGCAGATAATCTCTAACAAAAGAGAAAAATACTGCTGTAGAGTTTGTTTTATAGTGTCATAAAATTTTTGAAATGTTTTTATCCTTTAAGCTCCAAATATGCAGCTATTTAGGATGCATTTTTGGTTTAAATAAGAGGGGCAGAACAACTGATTGGGGGTGCAGGAATCCGCTGTGGCACAGCAGGTAAAACTGCCCATAAGGGCGCCAGTTCCAGTTTCAGATGCTCCACTTCTGATCTAGCTCCCTGCTAATGTGCCTGGGAAAGCAGTAGAGAATGGCCCAAGTACTTGGGCCCTTGCACCTACCTGGCCTCTGCACCCATGTGGGAGACCCAGATGAAGCTCCAGGCTCCTAGTTTTGGCCCGGACCAACTCTGACCATTATGGCCATTTGAGGAGTGAACCAGCAGATGAAAGATATGTTTCTCTCTCTAGCTCACTCTGTGTGTGTGTATGTGTGTGTGTGTGTGTGTGTCTCCCCCTCTCTCTCTGTAATGCTGGCTTTCAAATAAACTAAATAAATATATATTTATTACATAAAAAACTTCCTGAAGAATGAGGCAGTATATTACTATAACTTACAATGTCTTACTAAATCTTATAGTGTTTTTCAGAATAGCTCTATTTAGAAAGGGTTGGATTGAAAAACTCTTGAAGGAAATCTAAATCACTAGGCCATGCTAAACTGAGTAAACTTTATTTTATTTTAAAATGTGATAACAAAAATACGTACAACCTTTTTCACTTGGTGACTGTTAGCTGTGTACTCAGAGATTCTTTGTTCTTATGGGAATTGTGAAACCAATAATACTAATTCTTGTGCAAATATAAATATAGTGACTAATTTTTATCCTGCATTTTATTTATGCCAGGCACTGTATAAACAATAATGGTGCAGGCATTCCCCCTAGTGGTTAAGACTCTGATTGAGATGCTGGCATCCCATATCAGAATTCATGGATTCAAGTCTGTCTCTGGTTCCCAGTCTCAGCTTTCTTCTTATGCAAAGACAGCAGGCAGTGACTCAAGTGGTTGGGTCCATGCCACCCATATAAGTACTCTGGTTTGAGTTTCTGGCTATTGGCTTCATACTGGTCCTACTCCAACCACTGTGGGCATGTGGGCTCTCCCTCCTCCCCTTTCCCTCTTTCCCTTTTTCCCCTTGTCTTCCTACTCAAATACAATAAAACAAAAGCAATAGTTCTATAGGCAGTTGTGGTATATTTTGAATTATTGGATGAATTCAATTTCCATAGGAACCCATATCTTTTAGAACCAAGTAAACAAATGATAACTTTCTGGCAAGCTGAGCCTCTGAAAGGAAATACTAAATTGCTATTGAATAAGCATACAGTACATTTTCCCAATATTTTCCATATGCCTTTTAGTTGCCTAAGAAATTAGGTAGATGAAGTCAAGTATGATTGCCAGATATTTCTTCTGAAATAAAAAAAAAAAGTTTCTATACAATTTTTCCTACAGCAGTTTCTCCAAATTTAGAGGGAGTAGACTTCTTGTGATTATTTTCCCTGACCTTTGTAGGTCCGATTAAGAATAATCTCTATCCTCCTCCTACAGTACCTTGTGATTTGCTTTGATTTAGCAGAGACACATAGGATTGATATGAATTCATCAAGAGTGAAGCCTTGAATATCTTTGTTTTTTTTGGTTTGTTTGTTTGTTTTGTGGGTTTTTTTTTTTTTTTTTTTTTTGGACAGGCAGAGTTAGACAGTGAGAAAGAGAGAGACAGAGACAGAGACAGAGAGAAAGGTCTTCCTTCCATTGGTTCACCCCCCAAATGGCTGCTACTGCCAGCGAGCTGCGTCGATCCGAAGCCAGGAGGCAGGTGCTTCCTCCTGGTCTCCCATGCGGGTGCAGGGCCCAAGCACTTGGGCCATCTTCCACTGCCTTCCAGGGTGACGGCAGAGAGCTGGACTGGAAGAAGAGCAACTGGGACAGAATCCGGCGCCCCAACCAGGACTAGAATCCAGGGTGCCGGCGCCGGAAGCGGAGGATTAGTCTAGTGAGCTGCAGTGCTGGCCACCTTGAATATCTTTGTATGAACAGAGTGGAGCAGCAGGGACATGGACCAGCACCCATATGGGATGCTGGCATCACAGGTGGCGACTTTACCCACTACATCACAATGTCAGCCCTGCCACATCTGTCTTAAAGCAGAAATACTATAAATCTACCCCTATAGAGACTATATATTGGCTGCTTATTTAATAAAAAAATTAATATTGATTAGGCCAATGTCTGTAAAGTTGGGGCAGGCCATTTCATAGTGAGTTAAACAGATTTGTGCCATAATGCATATTCAATTATCATCCTTTAGACTTATTTGGTTTTTTCTTGCAAATTATTGCATATGACTCACTTTGGTGCCATAGGAATTATGACATTTAGTCTCATTACTGGGTATTGTTCATTCTTGCTAGTGCAGAAAATGAAAAATGGAAATATTATGCACTTAGAGTATATCAAATTAAGTACTAAAGAGAGAAAGTAAATAGGAATGGGTTTACAAAATCATTGCATATAGCAGAGTCTTTTAGCTGAATTATGGACACCTAATTAAATACTTTACAGTATATAATGACCTCTGGACTTGGAGTCAGAATACTTAGATTGAAATTCTGACCCCATGTTAGCTGTTTCATCTAATCATACTTGCCTGAGACACAGGTTTATCATCTGGAAATTGAGTATAGATTAAATTTAACTTACATGGCTTTAATGGGAATTATGGAGTTGAATATGTATAAAACCTTTTGCAGTCTGGTGTGTATTAGATATACAAAAAAGTGTTAGTTACTTAATTTTCCCTTTCAAATACTTGAATATACTTCAAAAGGTTTATGAAAATGGAATTAAAAAATAAGATTATTTAGCGCAAATAATTGCAATCCAAACACTGCTTTTTTATAATATGCATTTTCTATGTACTGTTTGAAGATTTCTTGTACATTATTCCTGTAAGTTACTCAAGTTTAAAACATAAATGACTGTTGACTTTCACAATAAGTAGGTATGGGGTTCAGTTACTTGTGTCAGAAAGAGCTACCTGGAGTCAGAAAATCCTCAAAAAGGGAGAGTTACCTTGGTAACTCCAGGGTCAAGTTTTTTGTTTTGCAAGCTGGAAAACTAGCTTGGCAACATCCCAGAGTAAATCAGATTCAGGGACACTAATTCATATTAGCAAATTTCACAAGACATTGATGGAGATGAATAAACACTTATTAGGGTTTATTAATTTTAATGAGAAAAAGCTTCCAAGCAGACTAAATGTCCATATATTCTGAGCAGTTTATTATCCCTTGGTACAGAAATTATAAGGGGAGCTAAATAATAACTATAAACTTAATTGTGTTTGATTAGGCTAAATTATGCTGATATAGACAACCACAAAATCTGAATCTTTTTTAAAATGTAAATGCTCATTTATCTCTAAAATTTCCTATGCCAAGAACTAGAGGGTTTGTGACTCTAAGCTATCCTTATTCAGGAATCCAGGATGACAGAGGTTGTACAGCAAGGGGGAAGATATGATCTTGCACCAATTTTTAAAATCCTCCCCCAATAAGTGACATTTATTTCTTCCACTCAAATTGAACAAATACATCTAATCACTATACTCAAATTTAAGGATTTAAAGTTCAAGCATCCTGTAGACCCCAGAGTGGAAGGGAACAGAGTATTGGTGAGTGTAACTGGTGGCTGCACTTGGTAAAGGAAGTAGATAGGTAGATCAGACTGGTTTCATTGTAAGTTTTAAATTTAACATCCTCATTTTCTAAAGCCTGGTGTTCCTGCTGTCACATTAAGGACTATGCATTGTCAAATATGTAGAAGCCCAGAAAATTCTGTTGCCAGAGCATCCTCCTCTAGGATAGAACTAGGTCTCTGGAATAGAACTGTTACAGACTCCAGAAATTCCTTCCCTTCACCTCTCTGGCTGATCAAACCTCCATCTTATGGTTATAGTCTTTTAGAACCATCTGGGCATTCCATTAGAGGGCATTTAACCCTTTTATCTCTTTCAAATGAGTTACACTCCTACATCTATTAAGGTTTGATTTTATAGGTTACTGTGAAGATATTAGTTCCCTGATTTTACAACTTCAGAAGTACCTAATTGCTCTTCCTCCTCCCATCCATCCTCCCTCTCATTAAACTGCCTACATATCCAAAAAGGTTTTCAGAAAATATCATATTGATACATCTGTCTCAGAGTATCAAAAGCTAGTTAAGAATATTTGGGGGAATCAGGTCCTCTTCTTACCAAATGTGTGCTTTGTAATGTTTTTAATCGTAGCAGAATGACTGTACAGAAAGCAATTTTAGCCTCCTCAGTTATCCAGCATGAGTTGGAAACTGCTCATAGTAAAGGTTATGTGTAATTTAACCATTAAACCCCATTGTAGGTATCCCTTAATGAATAATGATCTGTCAGGTAGCTAAAACTCCTGTGTTTGAGCCCAGGCCCCGTAAATTCAAAGAATTTGGTGACTTTCAGATTGAACATTTTTTTAACTTACAAGGCTTTATTATGTATTCTTTGTGCTAACCATTGAGTAGTTCTGCATTTGACAACTGTAGCACACCTTTTTCTACTTTATTAAAATATTTTAATAAGTGTTTTTCAAGTCAGAAAAAGTTTACTCATTTTAATTTTTACTTATTCATCCATTCTGTTCTTCTTCACTCATTCTTAAAATTCAGCAGAATTTTCAAAGCTACTATTTCAAAATTTGGAAAGCAGATGAGGAGTGGGATAATATCCTTGCCCTTAAAAGACTTTATTTATGGAAAGAGAGGAAATATTGGAAAAGACAATCCTAACTAATAAATAGTGAATACGGGGGCCGGCACTGTGATGTAGCGGGTGAAGCCGCTGCATTCAGTGCCTGCATCCCATACGGTTGCCAGTTCGAGTCCCAGATGCTCCACTTCTGATCCAGCTCTCTTCAATGGCCTGGGAAAGCAGTAGAAGATGGCCCAAGTCCTTGGATCCCTGCACCCGCATGGGAGACCCAGAGGAAGCTCCTGGCTCCTGGCTTTGGATCGGCACAGCTCCACTGCTGCCAATTGTGGACTGAACCAGCGGATAGAAGACCTCTCTCTGTCTGCCTCTCCTTCTCTCTCTATGTAACTCTGACTTTCAAATAAATAAATAAATCTTTAAAAAATAGTGAATATGAGCAAAAATGAGAAAAAACTCTTTGCTTGTGCTTAAATTTGCAACTAACCAACTTCATAACTTTCCAATACCTACATAGCCTATTAGATTTTCTTTTTAATTTGAAGTTGACAAAGCACTTTCTCATAGATGAGCTCATGTAATTATCTCAACAGTTCTGTGGGAAATCATGTTGCCCCCCTTTTACAGATGAGGCAATAGAAGCTTATTGAAGTTAAGCAGCTTGCTTAAATCTAATGTTACTATTATTACTGCTACTTCTATTATTAACTAACCTAAAGCACATTTTCTAAAATGTTCTCATTTATAGACTTACTTTTAGTTTTGCACCTATAGCATAGCTGCTCAGGGATTCCTAATAGGCTTTATACCTAAATCACTGGACACTATATGTTACAGGAATACGAAGATGATCTGACTTAGTGAAAATTCACTTCCACCAGGCACCACTTCACGAAAAAGAAACCAACTCTTGTTCACAAATAGCTCCTTTAGAATATTATCTGAGTTACATATGTTTTTATGCTTTTTATTTGAGTTTTATTGAAATGATTTGTTTTTTGCAATTCTCTTTTCAGAAGAATAAGTAGATTTTCAAATGTTCAGAAATATATTTCTCCAAATTTAATTTCTCAGCTTATAATGAAAATATTAGAATAATGCTGGAAATGGATTTATTTTGTAAGTATAGACAAAAATAGATAATTTTGTGACGTAATAGAAAAGTTGGTTTAAGTTAAAGAGCCAGATGTAAAGATATCAAGGAAAAAGCTCCCAGGATACTCATAAAAAATGGCAGAGACAAATCCTAATGAGTTTGTCAAACACCTTGTTTGTTCCTGGGTTTAGTAGTAACAATTAAATAAACTTGTGTTGAGTACTGTGTTACTGCATATTGGCTTAAACAAAAGAGTTATAACCTGGCACAGCTCTATGCAGTTTTATGAAGAAAAAGAAATATAAGTGGTGTCAACAGAATACAGCAAATTCAGTACTTGGGCTGTAGGGTGTTCTGGGGACAGAGAGCACAGCGTTAGAGAGACAGTTGGTATTGGAAGGGTGGACTGAGGTTTAGGGTAGGTTCAAGGCTTACGATAGGATGCTTTTTATAGGAAGTCACTTCTGAGCTGAATTTTAGTGTTTAAATGGGGATTAGCCAGCAAAGACAAAAGGAAATGCCATTACTGTTAAAAATAATGGTTAGTATCTACCATCAATTGGTTAATTATGTATGCAATTGTTTATAATAACAAAACTCCTATTAAAAACATAGAATTGCCCTATGCGATTTTTTTTCTACCACTCTGTGAAATAGGGACTGCTGTTTCCTATTCAACAGGTGACAGGAAAACAGCACAAGGGAGAAGCTGGTATTATTGACCTCTGAGAGCTGAGAATTCCAGGCAAGAGACCTTGGCGGTAGAAGAAGAGCTCACAGAATATAGATATAAGGATGCAAAGTTAGAAAGTAATCAGGAATAGGGCAAGAAAAAACATTATACAATGATTAGAAGAAAAAAAAAAAAACCCTGAGGTTAAGGAATGAAACAAAAGAAAAAGACCATTAAAAATCACAGAAATAGTAAAACATCTAAGATAGACAAAATACTAACAAGTACTGTTTATTGAGTGCTAGCCACATTCTAGGTCTTGTTCTATGGGTTTTCATCTGTTATCTCTTTTCCTCAAAATAATTCTATAATTGAGTTGTTATTATCCCTACTTATATATGAGGAGACCAATGAGCCCAAAGGTCAGTGAAATATTTCAATTTCACAGTATGAAGCAGAGGTGGGGTTTGAATAGATATATTGACTCCTGTGCTCGGGCACTTAATTGCTATCCCATTCAACCACTCCTACAGGAGTAATGGGATTAACACAATCTATAGCTTTCTATTGTAAAACATTATTTTAGTTATGTCTTTCTGAAAATACATTCCATTTTCTGTGAAGGAATTTTAGCCAGGCCCTGCTCTTCTTCTCTGATTTGAGAATAATATTTTACTGTAAATCAAGATGATTCATTTTCAGGGGCTGCCTTGTGGATGCCCATATCCCATATCAGAGTGTAAAAAAGCATAAAATCCAGCTCAAATCTTTTCTACTCTGATTCTGACTCAGCTCCCTGCCTGTGTTCCTAGGAAGCATCAAATAATGGCCCAAGTACTTGGGTTCCTGTCACCCATGTGGGAGGCCCAGATGGCTCCTGGCGTTGGCCTGCCCCAACCTCAGCTGTTGTGTCCATTTCATGGATGGTCTCTCTCTCTCTCTCCCTTTTTCTCCTCTCTCTGTATGTGAGACACTGTCGTTCCTTTACATAAATAAATAGATCTTTAGAAAAATTCAGACTTACAGAAAACACGTTTTTGTAGTGATGACTAATCCCGTGCACTGCCTGTTTTACTCTCAGAGAGTAAATAACCCCATCCCCAAACATGGGGGAGTACTACAGTTCCATACATACTGACAACTTTCACCAGTTGTAGAAAAAAGTCTCTTGCACTTTTTCCCTTGTAGATGAGACAAAACAGTGTGATGATAGCTAGAGTCATGGGTAAATGAAACAACTTAGAGGCTTCAGGGTTTTTATGATGTTTAAAAAGAAATTAAAATCATAGAATTCCATAGGGCAATGAAGTTGCTATGGAGTGTAATGAAGGCCCATTTAAAATCATTTTCATTCTGTGCAGTGTGACCATGAAATAATATGTAAGACAGGAAGAGTGTTAGCAAAATATGCTTTAAGAGTCTGAGCTATTCATGAAATGTACATATTTTAAGAAGCAGGGGAAATGAAGTTCCAAGATCCTAGTAGAGAAATGAGAAAACGAGGATACATTAGAACAGCACACTAACGTTTGCTATTTTTGTCCTTTAAATACCAATGGTCTTGCTTCTCCCTAAGACAAATACATATTTCTCTTTATGGCTATTATGGCACAGAGCTTTCATTTGTCTATATTTTTAATGGTTTGAAGGAGTCATGAAATAAATGCATTTAAAATGTACCTTTTTATCTATCATTTTGAAGTCCCACAAGAATATGTAATTTTTGAATTTGCCATTGGCATCAATTAATTTTTTTTCTAACACCTATCTTTGGTTAACATATGTTTTCTATGTGTTTCTGTTGTTTGTATCCCACTTTTCTTCCATATTATATTGCAACCAATATATTTAGGCCTACTTTGAATTTGTAAGGTATTATATTTCAGAAAATTTTAAGGACAAGTTACCCATCTGTTAGACGGAAAGTTTCTCATAAGAAGCAACCATATTGTCTTGAGGTTTTTATTTTCAGGAGCTAGAAGACCCTCAAAATATATAGTGAAGTGAAATAAAATCAACTAATTGTAAGCATATATTATTTTTATTAAATTGAATGAAATTGGGGCTGGAATTGTGGCATAGCAGGTAAAGCCACAGCCTGTGATGTTGGCATCCCGTATGGGTGCTACTTTGAGTCCTGGCTGCTCCATTTCAGATCCAGCTCCCTGCTAATGGCCTAGGATGGTAGTGGAAGATGGCTGAAGTGCTTGGGCCCCTGAACCCGTGAGAAACTCCTGGCTCCTGGCTTCTTCCTGGCTCAGGCCCAGCTAATGTGGCCATGTGGGAAGTGAACCACTGGATGCAAGATAGTCTGTCTGTCTGTCTGTCTCTCTCTCTCTCTCCCATTCCACTCCCTCCCTCCCTCTCTCAAACTCTGAATTTTAAATAACTAATTAAATTTTTTTAAAAAAAATCAAATCTAAATAAGAATAAGAGAGAATCAAGGGAAGAAAAAGTCTACCTCTTAGGAAAAATATGTCAAAGAGATCCTTTTTGTCACCATCTGAGTGCTAATTTTGTCATCTGTGCTCTCTAACTTAAAAGAAGTAGTTTGTGAAGTTTAAGGATATTGCAAGTAAAACAATGGATGGCAGAAATCATTATTTCCAAGAACAACCTCAAGATAGATTATATTATGAAATACTGATAAAGGGCAAAGTGTAGTAGTGGATGTTTTGGTGATGTTTAGAGCTTAGAAAAACTCATAGGTAATTCACTTTTTCCTCTCTTATGAGTAAATAGTATATGTAAGATTTTTCCACCAAGATTGTCTTTCCATGCACCATGATTCTTATTTCTTAGACTCAAAATGAATAAAAAAGAATGATATTTTACAGTGCAAAGAATGTAACACCTATGCTTGTTGAAGTTCTTTATTTATATGTGCCAAAACACCTAATCCAGTTATACCAATGTTATCATTATGCAAAAGGATACTCTATACATGTCACCTTAAATAACTCAAAAGAGTTATGTTTTGGAACTAAGCAGGTCTGGGCTCAAATTCAGCCTGTATTTTTGTAGTTGACATATCTTCACCCTTTTTAGACTATGCATTGGATAAATTATATAATTGTGGTTTTAGACACTAGTATTTCTAATTCTGGTATCATCCTTTGTTCTGTAGGAGTGTGGGAAGGTCGTTTAACCCCTTGATATGAATTCCTTTTATTATTAAAAGTAGGTATTATGAAGTAATTTATTAGTTTCATTTTTTTGGGATTTATCATAAAGGAAGCTAAGTAGAGATTTATGCATATGTAGTATTGTTTATGCTAGAAAAATTTAAACAATCTACATGTCTACCTATAGGGAATTGCTTTAATTATAACATAATCACATATTAGAATTATATACTGCCATTAAAAAAGATAATAGATACATTTTAACTAAAAAAACCACATGGGGGAAAGCAGGTTATAAATAAAAAGGTAGAACCTAATTTTATTTTATAAACATACATATATCTGAGCAATATGGATGGAAAAAATTGGTTATTGTGCTCTGTGTTCCAAAAACAATTGTAAATGCTTTAAACATATCATCTCTTTTCACTGATATGAAGCTATAACAGACATTGTTATGTTTTAAAAATTTTAAATTTTAGCAGACATAAAACTATGCATATTTGTGGAGTACTATGTAAGGTTTTGTTACATGTATACATTGTGTATTATCTGTTCGGGGTAAATACATTGACACCTTAAGGATTTCTTTTATAGTGAAAACATCCAAAATCCTATCTTTGATATTTTTTAAAGATTTTATTTATTTGAGAGGTAGAGTTACAGACAGTGAGAGGGAGAGACAGAGAGAAAGGTTTTCTGTCTGCTGGTTCACTTCCAAAATGACCGTAACTGATGGAGCTGGGTCCATCCGCAGCCAGGAGCCAGGAGCCAGGAGCCTCGAGCCTCCTCCAGTCTCCCACACAGGCGCAGGGCCCAAGGACTTGGGCCATCTTCTACTGCTATCCCAGGCTATAGCAGAGAGCTGGATTGGAAGAGGAGCGGGCCGGCGCTGTGGCACAGTGGGTTAACACCATGGCCTGAAATGCTGGCATCCCATATGGTCTTGGGCCCCTGCACCCGCGCAGGAGACCCGAAGGAAGCTCCTGGCTCCTGGCTTCGGATCAGCGCAGCGCCGGCCATTGCGACCAATTGGGGAGTGAACCATCGGATGGAAGATCTCTCTCACTCTCTCTGCCTCTCCTCTCCCTGTGTAACTCTGATTTTCAAATAAATAAATCTTTAAAAAAAAAAAAAAAAAAAAGGAAGAGGAGCAGCTGGGACTAGAGCCAGTGCCCATATGGGATGCCGGCACCGCAGGAGGATTAACCTACTGCACCACAGCACTGACCCCTTTCTTTGAATTTTTTAATCAGGAAATATATAGTACATTTACGTTATCTCTAGTCACAATACTGTTCCATAGACAGTCAGAACTTCCTACTCCTCCTATGTGTCTAAAACCTACTACTTGTCAATCAACTTTCCCCATCCCTCTGTCTTTGCTTTCCTATCTGGCCTCTTGTAATCACCATTATATTTTAATCTCTATGAAATTATCTATTTTTGTGTTATTTGTCTTTCTTGTTTCGCTTGTTTCATAAGCATAGTTATTAGCATAATGTTTCATATAAAAAACTTGAGCCACTGGGATGTTAAATAACTTGCACAAAGACACATAGTTAATGGTTCCAGGAATTGAACCTGAACCTGTATTCTTTACTATCATGTTATGCTGCCTCCTAAAAATTCCGTAACAATGAACAATGTGATGTTGATAGATTCCATCATTAACCTCTTCTATTCTATACGTGGAGATTTAGAGATGGTTAATTGCACAAGAACATGACTTCTGGTTTTGCCTCTGAAACTCACTAGCTACAACACTGACATTCCTTGACCTCTGTGAAACTTGCTTTTCTTTTCTATTTGAATGTTTCTTTATCTATTATTTTCACCTACATGAAAGGGAAAAGTAGAGAGGGAGGGAGACAGGATGAGGGAGAGGAAGAAGTAGGGGAAAGAGAGAAAGAGGGTAGAGAGAGAGAGAGAGAGAGAGAAAGAGACTCTAGTTCACTTCACAAATGTCCCCCACAACAACCAGTGCTGCCGGGTCAAAGCCAGGAAATCCATTTGGGTCTTCTGTGTATATGGCAGGAAACAAAGCACTTGGGTCATCATCTTAGTGTCTTCCAGGATGAATGGACAAGATGCTGAAGTAGAAGCAGAGTACTTTTTTTTTTTCTACTGTAATGTAAATTTAAAAGATGTTATCTCAAAAACTAAAAAAAAAAAAAAAAAGGAAAGTTAGAAGGAAGGAGGGTTGGAGGGAGAGAATATAATTATGTTCTTAGACTTATACCTACAAATCATATTGAATCTGTTAAAAATTAATTAAAATAAAAATTAAAAATGAAATAAAAAAAGAAACAAAGTAGCCAGGACTTGAACCCGCACTCCAATATTGTGGGCATCCCAAGCAGAAGCTTAACACATTGTGACACAATGCCCAACCCTCAATATCCTTTTTTGTAAGACCAGATTAATAATGGTTTATACATTGTATGAGAATTAAACAAGTGAATACATGTGAAACACATGAGACCCAGAACATTTTAAAAAAATTTCTTATGTTAACTGTCGCTAACAGTATCAGCTACCTTAAAAGGGTTGAAAATAGAATGTAAAAATTTATTTGGCCCCAAAATTTGTGCATATTTTTCAACCACATTCTGATTTTTCTAGGCCAGTATACCTATCTAGCACTGTAATGCATTCTCTCAAGACTATAAATGAATTAATTTGCTTTTAAATTCTCTCCATCGAAGGGATAGGCAATGCTGTTCAAATGGACTATCATATGGAATTAAATTTTAAAAAATAACTATTTATTTACACTCTAAATCCTTGATTTTTTTTCTTTTAAAAATATTTATTTGAAAGGTAGAATGACAGAACAAGAGTAAGAATGAAAGCAAAAATAAGACCAGCACCAAGAGTAAGACATCTTCCATCCACTTGTTCACTCATCAAATGCCAACAACCGAAGGGGCTGGTCCTGTTCAAAGCCAGGATCCAGGAACTCCATCTGAGACTCCCATGTGGATGGAAGCAAGAGGCAGGACTTAGGTCAGTATCTGTTGCCTTCCAGGCACATTAGAGGGAAGCTGGATTGGAAGCAGAGGCAGCACTCAGTCCCAAGCAATCTGATATGAGATGCAGGTGATCCAAGTCGCAACTTAACCCACTGCACTGCCATGCCCATCCCTCTCCACTTAGAGATTTTAAAGTAGCTTACTTTGAGTTATTTGTAGGATTTTCTTTTCCTAGGAGATTATTCTCAAGATTTTGGAGAGGAAGTTGCCATCATGTAAAAGAAAAGAAACAAAGATATAGTGGTTACTAAAAGTTATATTCCTCCTCAGACTATATTTAGAAACCTACATTGATTTTGCATTGTGCTTCTTTTTTCATTCAACAAGTATTTATAGTGTCCCCTATCTTCTGGGCATGCTTCTAGAGTCTGTCTGCTGGTGTTTCCTGTTGCCTGCCCAAAGATAACTGTCTTAATCATTTGATCTGCCTAGAAATTTGCTTAAACTCTTAGTGAATAAAAATTTTAATCATTTATTACATCTGTGGTTTCTGTGTCCAAACATTCAAACATGTGAAAGAGCATAGATGACACGTCTATACTCCATTTCTGTGCTCTGGGAAGACATAATAGGGCTGCACCATGTGAGAGCTCATTCACCTAAGTGCTTGGCACTTGGTGCTGGCTATCTGCTGCTTATTTTCCTAAGGCTATAGTCTAGAACAGCTACTAGTGCCTTCTTCATGAGGCCTGAAATCTCTCGTGTCATGGAAGGTGAATTCTAAAGGCAAGTATCCCAACATAGTGAGGCAAACGTCATACTATTTTTATGACCTATCCTCCTTTATCAAATAGCATCATTTTTGCTTTGCTTTTATTGAAGCTGTGAATAAACTATTAAACTCTATAGACAATACTTGTTGTCCTTGTTAGTTTTGGTTGAATCAAATACTTTTCAGTATTTGTAGAAATTTAAACTTTAATGTCTCAGGGCTTGGATTTTTGTCCCTGTAAAATGTAGAGAGAGTTAATAACTTTCCAAATGATAAAGAAATAATGACTAAAAGCAAAAGTTTATGACACTTTATAAGTACTTGTTTTCTATTATATGTTTTTAAAAAACTTTTACTGGAGCCCATATTCTAAAGAAATGCCATGTGCCATGTGATTGTCAGCATGTATATCATTTGGCAGATCTTAGAGTCAAATAGTTGTGAGTTGCATTGCTGCTACTAGCTATGTGATTTTGAACAAATTTCCTAGTTTTTTCTGAGTTGCATCTATAAAAAATAATGCTTGGGTAATAGTAACCAGTCAATAATTTTAGTTCTTGTTATTTAGAGGCAAAATTAAGAGTGAAATGACTGATATAATCTGCAACTGTGACTGGAGATGGTGACCTGAGGAGCATCAATTTAGGGGCAATCTGACATAAACAGAACCACTGAGAGCTAAGGGCCTTATTGGCAAAACAAAACAAAACAAACAAACAAAACCCTATAACCTTCTCTGAGAGATTTTAGCACAAGCCTGGGAAATGCAACTTAGGGATCAGAACTGGATTATTACCCTCACAGAATAATTTATAGACCACACATTGTGGCTCAGTGCTTTGTTATTTTACGGTAATCTCACTCTAGTTGTTTGTGGTAGAGCCTGTTATCACCAAAGTTAAATACAATGATTTGCTATAAGTAGACTCTTAAAAGGGATTGGGGAGTTCTAATTTGTACCATTTGGTGATATTATGGTGGAAACACTTCTACGATGGCAAATTTCAAACTACCAACATTTTACAAACTGGTTCATAAAACAATTGCTTCTCAGTAGCCTGTCCGAATCAACTTCATCACAATCATTGGCAAAGAGTACAATTTAAGCAAGTGCCATAAAACATCCCTTGGACCTCAAAACTTCCCCTAGGTCCTGCACATCCTCAGAAGAGTGCCCATGATATAACAGAAAGTCTTTCAGAACCATGGGCAGTTTCTTTGTGGTTAGGTTACCTTATTATTTCTATTAGACCAGTAAATGTATTAATATTGCTCTGCAAATGCTTACTGATACTTTATGGAAGGCAAATAGCAACATTTTAGAACATCACATTTCAGAAGAGAAACATGTGCCAAATCATTTTCTAAATGAGATACACTGCCAAAAGATAATTTGGAAGAGAGGAATTAGAATATGATGTTGCATGTAGTATCTTGGAGAGAAAATAATCTGTGCTAGCCTAGAACAAAATAACTTATTGGTTGCAACTTGTTAGAACTCTACCTATTCTGTCAGCTCATTGGTCATATTTAGCAGATTTTATGGTTGCAGCAAATATCATTTTTTCACTTACATTACAAATGAAGGTTAAATTATAACAAAGAGGGCTGGTGTTGTGGCTTAGCAGGTAAAGCTGCCATCTGCAGTGCTGACATCCCATATGGGCACCAGTTTGAGTCCTGGCTACTCCACTTCCGATCCAGCTCTCTGCTATGGTCTGGGAAAGCAATAGAAGATGGCCCAAGTCCTTGGGCCCCTGCACCCACATGGGAGACCTGGAAGAAGTTCCTGGCTTATGACTTTGGATAGGCTCAGCTCCGGCTGTTGCAACCAACTGAGGAGTGAACAAATGGATGGAACACACTCTCTCTCTCCTCTCTCTCGCTCTCTCTGCCTCTCCTTCTTTCTCTGTGTGTAACTCTGAATTTCAAGTAAAATAAAATAAATCTTTATATAAAATTATAGTGAAAAACTTGGATATTGTATTGTCTTAATGTCCTATCCAATTTTGGTTTTGATAGTATGTATTCTACCACAAAGGAGTTAAAATGATTTAGACAATGGCATTTTTTCAATAGGTGAAACCTGTTGTTTAGCAACATAGTATGATTTTTTTTATTCAAATACATTTTTTTAAGATTTATTTTAATTTAAAGACAGAATTACAGAGAGAGAGAGAGAGAGAGTCTTCCATCTGCTGGTTCACTCCCCAAATGGCCACAATGGCCAGACCTGAGCCAATCCAAAATCAGGAACGTCTTCTGGGTCTCCCACATGGGTGCAGGGACCCAAGAACTTGGGCCATTTTCTACTCCTTTCCCAGGCCATAGCAGAGAGTTGGATTGGAAGAGGAGCAGCCAGGACTAGAACAGGTGCCCATTTGGGAGCCAGTGCTTCAGCTGGGGCTTTAACCCGCTATGCCATAGTGTTGGCCCTCCAAATACATTAATTTGAATTCAAAAAATACAAATAGGATCTAAGCTCACCCCTCAAGAAGATATGATGATTTAGAAATTGTACTTAGATGGCATAATAGGATATCAAGTCATTGTATCAAATTAATAGTACTATTAGCAGTAGCAGCATCTAGTAGAACACCCATATTGGTATTCAGCATCTTTTATCAGCTAGCTGTGTGAATTTGGACAAATTACTTTATTCTTCCAACCCTATTATCTCATGTATAAAATAGGAATTCTACCCTATTAGATAAAGATAATATATGTCATGCTCTCATTATCCTGTTATAGAGTAGGACTAAAATAAATATTATCTATGATTATTAATAGTCTCATCATCAAATCATTGTTGTGAGGCTTCAATTAGATAACATCTCTCTAGTAGCATTCAGAAATTATTTAATGAAATCTATCTTGTGTTAGGTGTATCTGTATTCTGGGTCACATATTAGTTGTGACAATGAAAGAAAACACATTCGTCCCTTTCTCCCCGAGCACTAGTATGCCTTAGAGCTTGGGAAAAGCTATAATACAAAAATGGCAAGTGTATGGGTAGTCAGAGCAAGAGGGTGTCCCATTCAATATAGAGGTTCAGAAGTTGGGCTTTGAGAAAAGTAATGTTGAAGGAAACACCGAAAAATAGAAGAGGCATTTGGAGTCATACCCCAGGTAGAAACTATGAATCATACAAGTTCATTCTCATTGCCATAGGATATCATAGATAAGAGAATGAACTATTTCTATCTTCTGTCTCAGGAATGCAGCTGAAAGCAGCAGTGGATAATGTAAATGAGTTTTTTCTAGATACAAAGATTAATACTTTGATCAAACTTTAGGAAAATAATTGTTCTTAAGGTATATTAAGAATTTTGTAAACTCAACCAATTTTAAAACTCATAATTCTTTGTTTCCAGAAGTCAACATATTCCTTTTTTTACCCAGACTTACAGTACTAAGTTACTCCAAAATATAGAGGAAACATGAAAACCATTTGCTTTTTGGAGTTAGTTTTACTATATTTTCAAAAGTATGTCTGACTGAATATGCTGGCTAAAATTTTTCAAGTATACCTGGAAAAGAATGGTTATGGAATACTTCCAATTGAATTAATCTTCATTTTTCTGTGCTCATTTGACATTCCCTAGTAAGAGAGATGTGTCACTCCTTTTTGTCATGCCTATTTACAGTTTCTGTCAATGATGTCACATGTTGGTTGTTAAGAGCATACATTTAATATTTCTGGGCTAATCTGCTATCTCCAGTCATGGTGTCTTATTAAAGCAAGGAAAGCTGTACTCTTCCCTTCAGGAAGCTTTATGTGCATTCCACAGAACATCTCTTTATATCAGGAGATAGAGATGCTGTCAGATTCACTTAGACTATTTGTGTGTGAGTCAGGCTTTGATGACCTCAAAATGAGAGCATTGTAATGCAGTCCTAATGGACAACAATTTACCAGAGCCATGTAATTAAAGGGGGAAAAACCCTTCATTGAAAGGAATCAGTACAGAAGTACAAGCACTGGACTGGAAGTTGGAAGATAAAATGTAAAGCTTTGGTTCTGCCAAGAACCAGTTGTATGAACTTTAGGCAAGTCATATGACAATTCTGGACATCTGTTTCCCTATTTGTGAAGTAGAGAGCGTAGACTAGATAAACTCCTATGTTACTTCTAGCTCTGGGCATTACTGTCACTCTAGGTCTGGGACATTTATGACTTGCTTAATGTATTTTATAGGTTTGAAGTCTTTCACAGTTGGAATAAAATTTTGTGATACTTGATTGACTATCCCTAATAATAATTTTCATATGTGACAAAATCCAGTGTTATTCATTCAAGCTAGCAAGGATTTAATGATTAAATTAATGGGAAAATATCAGAAATATATATAGATATATTAGTTTTTTTAGTTGCTGGTACTGTCTCAGGCCCACAATCTGACCTTGATTGAATATTCTCCAAATATCTTGTCAACACCTATTTTTTTGAGTACTGTTGGGGTGTATAGCTGACACTTTAACCTATCCAGAAGCACAAAAATGGAAGGTGCTAAGAATATTCCATCCTTGTCCTAACGCTGCATATATTACTGGATTCTAAACTAATTGTCCCTTCTTAGAACTTTCAATTGTTTACCCATTATCTATGAAATAAAGTGGAAAATCATCAGCATGCCACAAAAAGTCCTTTCCAATCTGACATCTGCCAAATTTCTTACTTCTTGTTTGTAACTCTTCTCTCTATATTCTATCTGCTCCCTGTCCCCACGCAAACCTCCTTTATTATTCAGTATGCAGATACTTGTGTATGTATTCACTTCTGCCAGGAAGCATGGTGCTTACCAGTTATATAACTATATTTCTTACCTGTAAATATGTATATTCATGTTGACTGTGATGCTGCCCTTTGCTTTTTTTTTTTTTTTTTTTTTTTTTTTTTGCTTTCCAACTTAAGCTCAGTCCCAAATTTCAACTTATGGAAGTACTTCTTGCACTGAATTCTTCCCCAAGTTCTTTTCTTTCAGAAAGGAAATTATTAGTTGACATGTTTTATTCATCATTAGTCTGTGACTTCCTAGGAACAGTAGTTGGATATATTTTTTGATTTTTAGCAGCTAGCATCGCTATGAGAAAACATTTCTGTGAACGCTTTGATAAATTAAATTAATAAATGAAGTATATTTAGATGTAAACTGAGATGAAGTATACTTAGATGAATATCCACTTTATCCTCACATCTCCTCTGAAATCCTCTATGATTTACTCTCACCAATCCCTAATCACATCATTTCCAAGTAATTTCATTTTATTCTTCAATTTATGCTTTTAGATACAACTATATTTGAGACACTTGTGCTTTATGTATTTCATTTATTTTCATTGGATTGTATTTTTCCATATTTTATTTCTTTTCATAGACCTCTGACCATGTAACTGTTCAATAAAACTACAAAAATTTTCAATATGATTGTTATTTGTTGTGTGCTCCTGCCAGTTTATCATAATATTATCTATTTTGTCTATAATTAGATAAGAAACCGGATACATGAAAATCATTTTGCAACAGCAACATAGGAGATGTACTGGATAAATATTTAATGATGATTATGTTGATTCATTAAAATATATAGTGAGAATAAGGCAGTTTCCACCATCATGCACTGTAAATCTCTCTGCCACAACTTACTGTCACTGAAATAATTCCCATACATTGTCTTACTCTTGCTGAGGCCTGAAAGGTTTAATTTTTGAATTTTAACTTTAATTTAAAATGAGTCACTTGGTTTGCTGTGCCATCAGCCTAATGTTTAAAGATAGAAATAGTTATCTCTGGTCTCAGGTTAAGTCTTGAGTCTAAAGTAATTTTCTGTGACATTGTCCATACGATGACTTGCAACCAGCCTTCTTTATCACTGTGTTCTTCCTCAGATTCCTCTCTCCCATTGGAAATGTTTTCTGAATTAATCTTCCTATACCTATTCATCATCACCCACTGGAATTTTAAAAAGAAAAAACTTTATTGTTAGGTTCTTTGAAGGGAGAAGAGTGTAGACAAATATTTAACTATGGAATGATAAATCATATGGAGATGGACACACTGGTCATTATAGTGAGCTTACCTTGTGCCTCATAATTTGTGAACTACTAGAACAGACTGATTTGATTCCTGCTTGTGTGTCTGGGAATATTCCCAAGGGAAATACCATTTTAGTTAGTGCTAAAAGTTGAATTAGGAATTCACTACTTGATTTTAATTTCCCAATGATTCCTTACATACATCAATGTGTCTCTATCATCTCTAGGGCAAAATGGAATAGTTCTGGAAGATCAAATGGTAAGAGTGAAAATTTCAAAGCAAATTGGCATAGCAAAAGAAACTGGACTTGATAACATATGAAACTTTCAAATTCTATCTACTTTACAAATATTTTAGCATTTATCTGGTAAATTTATTATCTTTTAACATAAGTAAATTTTGGAAATGTTGAACTTTAAAAAAGAGCTAAGATGCCAAGGCATATCTTGATTTACCCCAGGATAAGGACCCAGTTATGAACAAAATTGAAAATAAATAAGCACTCAAGTTAAACACAAAAAGCCATTCTGGTTGCATTGAGAATAAGGGAATAAAAGACAAAAATAACAGAAAATGGGAACTGGAGCCTTCAATTGGTGTATGAAATCAGTGTAGCATAGATAGGTATGTGGGAGATTTGAGGTGTGGAGGTGACATACACTCTGAGAATTATTGTTGTTCTTCACTTTAAGTGAAAGGCTAAGAGAGTGAAGGAAAATAAGGATTCTCCTCTTCCTTTGGGAAATTCAGAACTAGCCAACAGGATCCAATTAACACACATGGAAGCTGAGGGACAATTTTATGGTAATTCAGCCTAATTAAATGTGCACTAAATCCAAAGTTGTCTACTCAACCCAACACAGCATCCCCAATTTAGTCCATATGTTAATGTAATTGGTGTCATAAAATGTAGTAGTATTAATTGAGCAGATGAGTGAAATAACATGTATTGGCAATGTACTCACCACCAGGGATTGTACATTTTATTTTGAAGTTATTTATTTTTAATCTTGTAACAAACTTCTGAAGTAGATATTGTTTTGAATATTAATTTTCCTCTATTTTATCAGGCGACTAAGTTTCCATCTTAGTGGAATGCTGAAAAATGAAAACAATGGGCATTCGTATTTCCTGGCTACAGTAATTTCTAACAGTACACCAAATATGTGTCATCTACCCATCAAGTTATCAAACTATTGATATATCTTTCTCCATTGACCTTGTATATAGTTACATTATTTTTGGTTCACCCTCCAATGGCCGCCGCGGCCGGCGCGCTGCAGCTGGCGCACCACGCTGATCCAATGGCAGGAGCCAGGTACTTATCCTGGTCTCCCATGGGGTGCAGGGCCCAAGCACTTGGGCCATCCTCCACTGCACTCCCTGGCCACAGCAGAGAGCTGGCCTGGAAGAGGGGCAACCGGGACAGAATCCGGTGCCCCGACCGGGACTAGAACCAGAGGATTAGCCTAGTGAACTGAGGCGCCAGCCTTCACAGAACCCTTTAACAGTAAGTTGCAGACAGTGTAATTTCCATATTCATTTGCTTAAAAACTGTAACAGCATTACCAAACAGTAAAATGAAATTAATGATGATTCCTTAAAATGGTTTAATATACAGTCCATATTGGAATTACCCAACTATATTACCAAACTGCTTTTAACACTTTTTTTACATTTTTTATTTATATAAGGTGAGCAAATTTCATCTATTTTCATATATACAGATGTAGGAGTATAGTGATATGTTCCACCCTCCCTCCTTCCCATCCACATTCCCACCCTCCCTCCTCCTTCCTTTGTTATTCTTTTAATTCTTACAATGTCAGTTTATTTCTTAATCATAAGATTCATCCTCTAGTAAGTAAAGAGTTCAACAAATAGAAGAAAAAACACTGTCTTATAAACCAGGATCCAGTTGCAATTCATATGACACATTTGGATGTTGTCTTCTTAGTATGTTTTAACAGAAAGGTCTCTCCATCTTTTCCACATATCACTGACATCCCCAAACACTTATTTTGAATTGTTAAACATATGGAAAAACTGAAAGAATAGTAATCAAATGCATTAATACCTTTCACCAAATTATTAGCTTTTACCACATTTGCTAACTGGCTTAAGATAATTCTGTTGTTTCTTTCACATGACATTTTTCTATGAAGAAATTTTCTTTCATTATCTTAAGATGTTACTCTAATGACTTGATGCTTTTCCTTAATTACCAATTTATAAGAAAAATTACTGTAAAAATAACTATAATTCTTTTTGTAAAAAAGTATCAGTTTTTCATTTTCAGATTTTTGGTAATTTTGGCAAGGATGAACCCCATTCCATCTGATTTCCATGTCCTTGAACTTTTCCTGCCATAAATGCAGTCAATTTTGGCTGCTTTTAGTAAAAGATGGTAAGTAGAAACCAAGATCTTGGTGCTAGTTATGCCCGTTGCTGCTGAAGAGTCACTGATTGTTAAGCTGTTTTATCAGAGAGACAGTGATCTATTTATGTATTTTAAAGGCAGAATGGTAGAAGGAGGGAGGGAAGGAGAGAAAGAGATCTTTCGTCTGCTGGTTTACTATCAATTGGCTACAACTGCAAGGATTCAGCCAGGCTGAAGCAATAGCCAGTAATTCTATCTGGGTCTCCCACATGGGTGGTAGGGTATCACATGTTTGGCTTGCTTTGCAGACATGTTAGCAAGGGGCTGAATTGGAAGTGGAGTAGCTGGAATTTGCACCGGTCATCTAATATGGGATACCAGCATTGTGGTAGCTTTATTCACCACACCACAACACATGTCTGGGGTCAGGGGCTGGAGGGGAATGTATATTTATCATGAATAACTATTGATATTCCAATTCAACTTTAACATTACATAGTGTCTCAGTATTCCTTAATTTTATATTTGGAACTCTTTTATACTAAATTTTTTCTTAATAATATTTTAATATTTATATTAATATTTTACTTATTTGCTTAATCTTATATACCAAATAGTTTCAGAATTACAATATTAATGATAATACAAGTAAATATTAAAACTGTCATGTTAAATACAGGAATTTTTGGCAGTCAATTTTCTCCTTAGAATATTTCTCAAATAATATGAACTATATTAAAAAGTCTCTTGTAATAATTATTTTCTCTCTAGAATTAAATTACTAATTGATTCAGTTATCTTAGATTGTTTCAGTTTCTTTGCATATTTTGAGTTAATTTTTCTGCTTTTTAAAAAAATTCTTTTGAGTATTTATATGACTCATAACTAAAAACTATATTAAAGGATGTAGTAAGGAGATATAGCTTCCTTGTTTTTCCTATCTCCCCTATTCCCATAGTCCCATATAATTCATTGTACAAATAGAATACTTTTGAAAAGTAAAAGGATTGACTACAATAATTGAAATTCATAATTTTTGAAATATGCATTCCTAAAAATCAATTCAACCATGTCAGAAATTACCTGAAAGAAACGCTTAAAATTCTCATATATTAAAAATAAGACATAAATCCTAGAAAATGGTTTTCAACATACATAGTTATCTATTTTTATGATTTTCTGTTTTACCATTGGTTTTTCTTTCTAAAAATCTAATAAGATATGTGTGTATATAAAATATATATGTAAAATATATTTAAATATACAGAGAGAATTTTACCATACTTTTCTTTTTACAGAAGGTAAGCATCTTGCTACTTATTAAAATATACTGGAAAGAATTCTATAACCGTTTATAGAGCTTTTCTGTGCTGTTTTTTATTACTACCCAGCATTCCATTAGGTTGATGACCAATGACTTATTCATCAAGTTCACTGTTGGTTGTATATTTAAGACCGTTCAGTCTTTTGCTATTATATATTATACTATCACAAATAATATTGTGGGTATGCTATTTTAAATTTATGAAAGCATGGCTGTAGATTCATAGGAACTGGATTTATGGATTAAAGGGAATGCATATATATGATTTTATTAAGCATGGCCAAAAACAGTGTCAGAAGGTTATAATGCTTTCCCCTCTTTTTGGCAATAAATGAGAATACTTGCTTCTTCTTGCCCACAGAATATGTTATGAAGCATTGGGACTTTTGCCAATCTGATAGTATTAAATATTGTGTCAAAGGAGTTTTCAGTGCTGTTTATGAGTGATGCTGAGTACCTTTTCATATTTTGAGGGTCATTTGTTTTCTGCATTTGTGTGTGTAATCTGTTCAGATTTTCTGCTCACTGTTATTTTAGACCTTTGATATTTTTCTTCCACATTTATAGAAAATAGCTTATGTTAAGATGATTAGATAGATCTCTGTGCCTGTGATGTAAGTTTCCAAAATATTTTTATAATTGTTGTTCACCTTTTGAAAAAAAAAACTGTGTATGTCTGTGCGTATGTATGTACAAATATATGTATAAATATGTTATTTTTAATTGTACCTGGATTTTGAGTTATAAAAGCATTCTCCATTCTTACATTATAAAAGAATTAACTATTTTTCTCTTTCCTACTAGTACTTCTATAATTCCTCTTTATCTTTTTTTCTTTATTTATTTTCTTTACATCTGGCACTGATGTATTTGGGAAACTGTCCTAGTATATGTTATGAGGTACTAATTTAATTTTATGTTTTAAGACTGATAATCCAGTTTTCTCAATATTTATTTAAAAAAACAGATTTTCATTAGTGATTTGAAGCATTAACTTAATCAAATACTAAATTTCATGTATATTTGGGTCTTTTTTTAACTTAATTTCATATTTAATCTGAGTAAAATACCAATATTGCACTATTGTAATTATAGATAATAACAACCTCCAGCCTTTAAAAAAAAAACAAATAAGGAAACAAAAACTGAGAAAGACAAATGGTTTGCTCAAGGTAAATTTTTAAATGAAATGTCAGAGCAAGGATTTGATTCATGGTCACCTTGTGTTGGTAGCATTTAAACATAATTCTATGCAGACTCTTTGCCTCAGTCAAGTAAGAGTACCTGGTATGATATTTATGTCAGAATGACACACTAAATAAATGGTTAAATGTTTGGTTGTTGCTAACTGCAAAAATTAAAGGCACAGGGTAGTTTCTGTAACACAAATGATTATTTTGTTTAATGTCTTTTAATCCTTCCTCCAATATATATATTCTATACTATAATTCCTAAAGCTGTTGAAGAACTGTTTATTTACAGAATAGGGACTTCACATGTATACATATTATTAGAGGATATAGGAAAAGCTTTGAACTTACTTGAGCCATTTTTGTAATGGAAGTTGGGCCCAGGGGGAGAGGTTCTCCATCATTGTTTCTTATGATTCATATTCTAGTCTCCATATATGGTGAGAATCCTTATGATGAGTGCATTCTTTTACAGAAATGAAGAACACTCACTAGTAAATAGATATGAGGTAAAGAAATTCTGCTTGCCTAATGTGAGCAGCTTAAAACAAAAACAAAAACCCACTGGCAGAAGCCATCTGTTCCTGGCAACTTTCCCGGTTAAACACTTTTAATTGCTTCTGTGATCTTGGTGGGTTGGCATGCCACGGTTTCCAGGGATTTGGGAGGATTGACCTTTATGAAGTAATCACAGTTCGTTGTACAAAAGAACTCAGAGTTACCAAAGCAGGCAGCATGTCCTGCTGTGGAGCCATGGTAATGAAAATGGATCAAATGTATGATGGTTTCATATTTGAATTAACATCCCTATGATATTCTGCAAATACAGCCATTCTAATAGCCAACAGCATCCAACCTGGAAGGTTCTGTAAGCTTGGCAGTGAAGCATAAAATTGGTATGGTCTGTGTGTGAGCTCTGTTTGTATATTGTTAGAACCAATCTGGTGACCTTGGGGTTCCTTTCGTATGTGTCATCCTGGGATGTTTTGCTTACGGTGTATTCCCAACACAGGATTGATATACATGTGATTCTCTCTCATTCATAGTGATCTATATTGAATTGGCTTCACGAGTTTTGCTGAGGTACACTATGGGCTAGTTCTCTCATTTTAAAATATTATTAATAAAAGTAGTTGATATTTATTGAGCAATTACTTAGAGGTGCTACAATAAATATATTTCACCTCTGGTCTCATTTAGTCTTTACAACTAAATGATGAAATCATGCTTACGAGTTTTGTTCCACAGATGGGAAAGCTAAAGCTTTGCACTGCTGCAAAATCTTGCCTACAGTAAAATATATAGTAAATGATGGGAATATTTAAGCTGAGCATATATGATGCCAAAGTCTACCTTTTAGCCTTTATAGAGAAGGAGATGAGACACAGGGTACAATTATTTTCTATCGACTATCACATAGATTCTTGCAAAGCCAGGGTTAGTTCTCATGAACTCATGTTTACTGTCACCCAAACCACTGCAAAGAGAAGCCATTGGTAACCTGCTGAGAAGTTGAAAACTGACCCTTGTGCACAGAATTATACTTGGCGGTGGGCGGTGGGGGTTGGTTATTTCTCTACTGTAGCAGCTATTATTCTGCATATTATTCTATCTTGAAATGTTTGTCTACCTGGCAATAAAATGGAGAACTTGAGGCCAGAATCCTATGTTATTCCTTTATGCATTTCGACTATATACAGTAGGTTCTCAGTAAATATACTGAATAAGTAAATAGGATTTCTATTGCAAGTTGACTCTGTTCTTCACACTAGATTCATTGCAAGAGAAGTGTGTTCCGTATCAGCAATATTCTTCCAGGCAGAACATGCGTCATTCATACATTCATTCTCTCATGCAAGAATCACTGAACACAAACATAAGATAGACTCTGAGACTTGGATATGAATTGGTTGTCATCTCATCCTGATGTGAATTCATAATCGGGTGTCATAATCAAATAATTAAAGTACAATTGTGTGTTGGGGAGATACATCTCATCTACAAAGAAATAAACCAAGTTGGGAATTTGACATTTGGCTCAGAAATTAGAGAGCTGCTTGGGACATCAGCATTGAAGGATATTGGTTCAACTTCTAGCTTGGTTTGCAATTCCAGCTTCCACCCAATGCACTCTCCAGGAAGCACCAAGTGATGGATCAATTACTTGGGTCCATGCCACCCATGTGGAGGCCTAGAGTGAATTCTGGGCTCTTGGTCTAGCTTAGCCCTGACCTTTTTGGGCATTTGGAGAGTAAAGCAGCAGGTGGAAAATACCTCCCCCCTCCCCTTCTCTCTCTCTCTCTCTCTCTCTCTCTCTCTCTCTCTCTCTCTCTCATATAAATATAGATGTGTACAGAGATATCCCTCTCCTATCTCTACCTGTCTGCATTTCAAAGAAAAACAACTAAACATTTAAAGTAAAAGAAATAATAAGCCATTAATACCACCTCTCCCTCTCCTTTGCTTTCCCCAGGTGATGGCCAGTTCAGGCACTGCCTGCCAGTTATTTGTTTCCAGACAATAAGAGTATCAGGAGTTCAGCTCTCTATACAGAGCAATCAGATATTATCAACCGACAAGAGGGTTTTCTTTAGGTAGCATCTGTTTCTCCTTTCTCCATCCTCTTACTCTTCAAATTTCCCTGATACTTCTGAGGGGAATGTACCACACTCTGAACCCCTTGTTCCTGACCTATTTTTACTCAGAGCAGCTGAGTTCTCAGAGGTTACATCTCGAAAGGAAAACTGTAAAAATGAAGCCTCTGTCCACAGAAGATACACCGTGTGACAATGGGTAAAAGAATGATGAACTGGGAAGTAGGAAAGCAAAGTATGAGAGCTGGCTCTGCGCTTTATGGAGTAATCTTTTTCTCTCCTTTTTAAAAGATTTATTTATTTATTTGAAAGGTTGAGTTACAAAAAGACAGAGGCAGAGAGAGAGAGAACTCATCCATCTGCTGGTTCACTCCCCAAATGGCTGCAAAGGCCAGAGCTTCTTCCAGGTCTCCCAAAGGATACAGGGGCCCAAGCGCTTGGGCCATCTTTTACTGCTTTCCCAGGCCATAGCAGAGAGCTGGATCAGAAGTGGAGCAGTCAGGACTTGAACTGGCACCCATATGGAATGCTGGCACTGTAAGCTGCAGCTTTGCCCTCTAAAGCCACAGTGCCACAATGCAGTCCCCTCTTTGGAGTAATTTTGAGCAAAGGCCTGACCTGCCCGGAGACACAGATCTTTGATGCCTAAGGCAAAGGGGTTAGCACAAAGATCTCTTTCCTGCACCAACTTCCATCACTTGAAGGTTGCTTTGTAACCAGCTAAATCAGAACTTTATATAATAAATACCTACTCCTTCACATCTGACGTTTCTAGAACTAGTCCTTATATTGCTCAAAGTTTGGTAGCACTCCAAGTTCTTTCCTCATTGCAGCAATATCAGGCATACAATGTTTACATGTAGCCTGATAAGCTCTGTACAGGTTCTGTGACTTTCCCTAAAAAGATTTGGACTTGTTTTTCTTTTTTTATGATTTATTTTATTTATTTGAAAATCAGAGTTACACAGAGAGAGGAGAGGCACAGAGAGAGAGAGAGACAGGTCTTCCATCCGTTGGTCACTACCCAGATGACCGCAACGGCTGGAACTGCGCTGATCCGAAGCCAGGAGCCAGGAGCCTCCTCTGGGTCTCCCACGTGGGTGCAGGGGCCCAAGGACTTGGGCCATCCTCCACTGCTATCCCAGGCCATAGCAGAGGGCTGGATCGGAAGAGGAGTAGCCAGGACTAGAACCAGCAGCCATATGGGATGCTGGCGCTTCAGGCCAGGGCTTTAACCCACTGTGCCAGAGCCCCAGCCCCTGGACTTGTTTTTCAATAGGCCGCAAATGGTTCTACTCAGCTGAAGTCTAATTAAAGTTGGGCATTTTATTAAATTTTTGTATCTCTTACTCTTAGTGGCGATGATACAGTCATTTCCTGTTCATCATTAAAAAAAAAAAAAAGAGTAATAAACCATTCCTAATTATCATTTTATTTCTGTGGAACCCAACTGGCATACTTCTGAATACTAATAAATATCTTATCCTAAGTGTGAAAAAACTGATTAATCATGACTTTATAGCCTTGAACAAGAAGGATGACTGTATTTGCTTGTTAAGATATAATTATTTCTCAGTTCTTGCACAAGCAGTACATTGGGAAAGCCTGGGTAATCTTTATCCCTGCCTAGAATATCATAATTTTATATATATATATATATATATATATATATGTTTAAAAGCACAGTGGTTGCTGTATGTATCATTTACCTACAATTCCTTTATATGTTTATTTGTACTATGAAGTTAGAAGAAAATTATTTTTTAAAAGTCAGCATTTATAGTCATGATGGAGAATGTCTAAGAACAGAAATGGTGTGTATCTTTCGGAAGATTATAGGTGTTTACTTTGTGGTTAGAGTCCCTGACTGCTTCAGAGTCACATTGATAAATGATATTTTCTCTCCTACTTGGTAAGAAGGTTTTGTTAAAAGGCTGAAATTATTATTGCAGATATATAATTATAATAGTTATGTAGTTAATATGGATCTATGGAGTTATTTAGTTCTGCTTCCTCATTTCACAGATGAGAAAACTGAAACATGGAAAAGTTAAGAATCTACTTAACATTACTGACAACTAGTAAGAATGTGATCTACATCTCCTGTCTTTTATTATATTTTTCTGTTATCAGAAGAGATTTCTCTTGGATTACAGAGACTTGTTTATGCATTCATTGACCAAGACATCTACTGAATGGCTCTTACGTGGCAAGTTCTATGCCAGGTGCTAGAGACAAACTAATTTTTTTTTTTTTTTTGGACAGGCAGAGTGGACAGTGAGAGAGAGAGACAGAGAGAAAGGTCTTCCTTTGCCGTTGGTTCACCCTCCAATGGCCACCGTGGCCAGCGCACCACGCTGATCCGATTGCAGGAGCCAGGCACTTATCCTTGTCTCCCATGGGGTGCAGGGCCCAAGTATTCGGGCCATCCTCCACTGCACTCCCTGGCCACAGCAGAGAGCTGGCCTGGATGCAACTATTAAAATATGGGTGCTATTCACTCCGAACTAACTGGGGCATCTGCAGAAGAAAGGTAGAAGCCAGACCCTTGTGTACTACAAAAAGAAAATTTAAGCATAGGTTGATTCAATACATTTGTGCTGAAGACAGTTCAGTTGACTCTGAACATTTGGTTCTTCATTCTTTAAATTATTCCTGAATTTTCACCCAAAGCTTATTCTGCCTCAGTGAAATCCCAATGATATCAAGTCCATTTTTTATTAATTTCTTTAAAATTTTTGAATTACTTTTGCCTGTATTGATTGACAGGTTTATTAAATCTTTCCATATCTAGCCATTTATTTTAAATTATCTGTAAGCTTGATTTAAATTAAAAATTTTCTGAAGTAGTAGTCCATATAGTCATGAGGCAAACATGTAGAAAAGACATAGCAGAGAGGCAAAAATTAGGGCTGGAGCAACAGAATGACCTGGATTCAAGTTCTAGGTTCTTTCCTTGCTATATGTATAATATTGACCAATTTATCTTAAATTCTATTTCCTCAAGCACAAAATGATGGTTATATTTGCCTTTAACTGCTCTTAGGGTGTGAAGATGAGATAAACATATATAGTACAAGTATAGGTAGGCCTAGAAGATGGTATGAGTATAAGTAATAGGTATTACTCCTCAACTATAAGGACTGAAAAAATCATATGATTATACTTTTCCTACTTTTAACCATCTTCATAGTGCAGTTATACTAAGTTGAGAGTTTGTGATCTTGTAAAATTAGAGGTCAAAGAAATTTTGAAAAAAAAGTTTAGTGACACTCTCAGAGGATAATAAATTCAAATAATTTCATCAGTTGCAATGTGAACTCAGGCAAATTTTATTAATAAACTTTGCATTCTTTATCCATATAGGACAACGCCTCACAAGATAAGAACCTCACCCTCTTGCTCACTGTACCATTAGCACTAGAGAAGTGGCTAGCATGTTAGAAATATTCAATAACAGTTCCTGAATGAATGAATTAGGTATGAGACAGATAAAATTACATAACATACACATGTGAAAACATTTAATGAATTACTGAATTTTAAAAATTTATTAATGTTTGAAGGGATAGCATTAAAATGGATATAATGATAATTTTTCTAATAGAAAAACCAAATTACAGGTTACCCCCAAGAAAGTGAATGAAAGGTTATGAGAGAACTATCCGATATCCAAATGTAATCTCTGTATGGTATAAATCTGAAGCCTTCGTTCTTGGAATTCTGCCTCTAGAATACCCTCAAATATGATTAGGTTTTTTATTTTTGTTCAATTTATGAAGTTAGTTCACCCTGGTATATAAAACTGACAATTCTCCAAAATTACTATGAACTATTCTCATTAATATAGATGAGTAGTTCCTAAATAAAATGCATCAAACCAAACATAATAGTAAATTGAAGAAGCCTCTGATAAGAATAAGTATGATTTAATCCCTAGAAGGAAAGGTGATTTAATTATGATTCCATTATTAGAAAATACAGCATCTGTAGATCAATGATTGTTAAAAAGTATCATTCCATATATACAAAATTGACCTTCTGTATATAAAGATAATTGAAAATGAACCTTGATGTGAATGGAATGGGAGAAAGTGGGAAATGGAAGGGTTGTGGGTGGGAGGGAAGTTATGGTGGGGAAAAGCCACTGTAATCCAAAAGCTGTACTTTGGAAATTTATATTTATTAAATAAATATATTATTTATTAAATAAAAGTTTAAAAAATGAAAAAAGTATCATTCTAAAATATGTGGGAGAACCAGAAGAAGCTCCTGGCTTAGGATCGGCACAGCTCCGACCATTGCAGCCATCTGGGGAGTGAACCAGCAATGGAAGACCTCTCTGTCTCTACCTCTCTGTAATTCTTTCAAATAAATAAAAAACAAATCTTTAAAAAAATACTTAATGTTGAGAGACTAAAGAATCCACATTAAATTTGAAGAAAAAGGATACCTATCCTACATATATTATGCTTTACTATTATTTCATATTTCTGAACACTGAAATATAACATGAAATAGAATTATATATATATATATAATTTATTAATAGTTGAAGGGATGGCAATAAAATTGATATACTATCCATTATGGATATAATTATAAATATAAATATGATTATGGATATAATTATATCCTTTTTAATGCTATCCATTCATCCAATATTATATAATGATATATATATGATATGATATGATATATATATATATACACACACCAGAGAGAAGGTTAGATTGCTGTATCTTCGCTAAAAACACAACAGATGGGCCAAGTATGCAACAAGTTAAAAAATGCCTTCCTGGAGTGGATATTTGACACAGTGGCTAAGCCATGACTTAGTATGCCCAATTCCCATGTAGGAGTCCCTAAGTTCAAGTCCTGGACCTACACTCAATTCCATTTCCTATTATGTGCACTCTTGGAGGTGGCAGGTAATTGTTTAAATATTTGGGTTCCTACCACCCACTTGGGAGACCCAGATTGAGTTCTCATCTCCTGGATTCAGACTTGCTTAGCCAAAGCTGGTGGGGGCATTTTGGAAGTTAAATAGTGGTGGGTAATCTCTCTTTGTATCTCAGTGTCTCTCTTCCCCTAAAATAGATGAAAAAATATATTTAGAATTCCTTCCTCAATGAATTCAACAAAAATAAAATATAATTTTAAATATTCCATTTATAATGGTAACAAAAAGCAAAGCATAAAGCTTACTTAGGAATAACTCTAGATTGTCTAAAGTATATAGATAAAAACAGCAAAATCATACTATGTCTTATCAAAGGTTAGTTAAATAAATGGCAAGAATGACCATATTTCTAGAAATGAAATGTAAAGTATGAAACAAGACCACTACCTCACACCCTATACAAAAATCAACTCACAATGGATCAAGGATCTAAACCTTACACCTGAAACCATAACATTACTAGAAGAAAACAGAGGGGGAAAGATGCAGGACATTGGTCTAAGCAATGACTTCATGGTAATAAAAAGAAAATGGACAATTGGGATTACCTCAAGCTAAGAAGCTTCTGCACAGCAAAGGAAACACTCAACAAATTGAGGAGGCAATCAACGGAATGGGGGAAAATTTTTGCGAACTATACATCTAATTAAAGAGTTAATATCCAGAATATATGAAGAACTCATGAAACTCAACAACAAAACAAACATTCCAGCTAAGAAATGGCCTAAGCATATGAACAGGCATTTTTTTATAGTATGAAATACTAGTGGCCAATAGACACATGAAAAGATGCTCAAGATCAGTAGCCCTCAGAGAAATGCAAATAAAAACCACATTGAGTTTTCAGCTCAGCCAAGTTAGAATAGCTATCATCATCCAAAAGTCAAAAAATAACAAATGAAATGAAGATAAGGAGAAAAGGTACCCTAATACACTGTCGGTGGGAATGTAAACTAATACAACCTTATGGAAGACATTATGGATATTCTCAAAAATCTGAAGATAGATCTACTTTCTGACCCAGCTATCTCTCTCCAGAAAATTTACTCAAAGGAAATTAAATCAGCTTATAAAAGAGTTATCTGTACCCCCATGTCTATAGCAGCTTAACTCACAATAGCTAAAATATGGAATCAACTCAAATGTACATCAATTGATGATTGGATAAAGAAAATATGGTGTGTGTATATATATAATATATATTCCATATGGTATATGGAATACAACTCAGCCATAAAAATAAATACTGTCTTTTTGCAGCAAAATAGATGAAATTGGAGACCAGTATGCTTAGCGAAATAAACCATTCCCAAACAGACAAATTTGAAGGTTTCTCTGATTTGTGGTAGTATATAGAGTATAAAAATATAATGTATATGAGTAAAATTGATGCCGTAAAATTTGATTATTGCTCATAACTGTTTTCTGTACTTCTGTGGAAAGTGGGGTCTTTCTTACTACTTGAATTCTTTATTTAGTAGAGGATTAAGTTTGTGATTATAAAATAAATTGAAAGCATGTCATTGCAAAAATTAAAAAGAAGGATGGAGGTGGGAAGTATCATTATGTTCTCTAATGTCTATATATGAAATGCATGAAATCTATCCCTTTATATAAATAATTAATTGTAGAAAGAAGACATGAGGGAATAGAAAGGAAACTGGGAGTTGTGGGGAAGGAGGCAGAACTCAGTAGAGACAGGAAATGAAAATTCATAAAAATCAAAAAGAGATTGGTCCATGTGAAAACTTTCTGGGCTTTTAAACTGTTGCTTATTTGAATAGGCTACTATCATATAGCAGAGATAAGAGAGTTATCTTCAGGTATTGGTTGGATACAATCAACTCTTTTGACAGCTTTGAGTTTTCTCAGGTTGGCACTGTAAAGGAGGCTATACTATTCCTAGGAGTGTGTGCTTCAATGGTTAGAAACTAAATCCATGCTTTACACCAAGGTTGATGCTTATTAAAAAAGCAGGTAAGGTTTTGTTAAATAATATCATACTGTTTCAACTTAATATCTTAATTTTTCATGTAAACATTTCATATTGTACGAAAGAATACTTATCACAATTTGTGGTGATAAAAATGAGATAGAAAATAAAAATAAAGACAAGTATTAAAGGCTGCCATATGAAATACAGATGAATAAATGGGCTTTTAAATATTTGGATAGATACAAAGTATAGATAATGTAATTTAAAAAAATTAAAAATATATGACAGTATTTCATTTGTAAAATTTGAAAATAAATGCCTAAGAAATCAAGCAATTTCATGAAAAATAATACTAAATATGTAATATAAAAGCTTGGTAAAAATAAATGTTTTTCTCACAAAAATTGGTTTACAACATCATTTAAAGAATATGTTACTCATGAAAGCCACACAAACACATTAAGAAATGTTTACTGACAAAAAGTAACTATATGACTAAAGGAACATAATCCTGATTTGTTTTGCAAAGATGTGACTGTATAACAATGAAATTTTTGATGATTAGTCTATTCATTTTTACTGGTATAAAATGGTGATCACAATGGTTTTCCCATATAATAATAGGTAATAATAATAATATGTAAGAACTCATGGCACTAAACAAGTTTTCTGAGAAATGGATTTAACTATCTGGTGTTGTTGATATGTCAGTTAGATACATAATATTTCTAATTTAACATTGCCAAAATTTAAACAAATGAACAACTCTTCTTATCATAAAAAAGAGAAAAAAATAGAAAATTTCCAGCATTTAGTACAATTCAATGATGACCAAATAATAAATTATTTGAACTAATAAAAAGATTATACTTTTTACTTGGGACAATAAATAGATAGGAAGAGCAGTGTCAATTATCAAAAAATAGAACAGTGAGAAGGCTATTGGATTTATTGTATATTAATAAGTATTACAAAACTGCAATAATTAAAATAATACTCTGTTGGTGCAAAAACTGGTTGATAGACCAATACCATAGAAAGGCTAATTGTGAGAGAGAGGTTAGTATATATGGTAATGTCATATGTGATGGACACAATATAAATAAGAGAGGTGATAGATTATTCAAAGCATAGTGCTCAGAAAATTACAGTTTGCTAAAAAAAAATCAGGCTAGAACTATGAAGAGAGTAAGTTGCAGGGAGTGACAAAGTCCAAACCCCATCTCTATCATTTACTAGTTTAAAAATGTGTATAAGTAACTCAATCTGTCTTAACCTTTTAGTTTCTTCACATGATAAAGCAAAGACAGTAGTAGTTATTAGCTCATGAGATGTTTAGGAGAATTAAACAGCTTATAATGCATATAAGGAATTTAGTATATTGTCTGTCGGGTAGTCATCAGTCAATTAACATTGTCTATGATTGTTATCTTCAAGTACCAAATTAATTAGAGATGTATTGACAGGCTAATATAAAAATAAAGCCATAAAAACTCTATTCTTTTTTTAAAAAGATTTATTTTATTTATTTGAAAGAGTTACAGAGGGAGGTAGAGACAGAGAGAGAGGTCTTCCATCGCTGGTTCACTCCCCAAATGGCCACGACGGCCAGAGCTGCACCGATCTGGAGACAGGAGCCAGCAGCCTCTTCCAGGTCTGCCATGTGGGTGCAGGGGCCCAAGGACTTGGGCCATTTTCCATTGCCATCTCAGGCCATAGCAGAGAGCTGGGTTGGAAGAGGAGCAGCCGGGACAAGAACCACACCCATATGGGATGCCAGCGCTTCATGCCAGGGCTTTAACCCACTGCGCCACAGCGCTGGCCCCTTAATTTTTGATGAACATGGGTTTAAAAGTTATCAAGAAAATACAAGTAAACGGAATCTCAGAGAATACTAAAAACATTGTTCACTAGAATAAAGTGGGATTCATCCCATTTATGCACCCGTGATTGAACATATTTAAGTGAATAGATGTAGTATGTCACCTTAACAAATCAGAACTCTATAATTTCAATAGACTTGGAAAAGGTGTTTGACAAAATTCAATGTCCATCCATGATAAAAAAAAGAAAACTGTCACAATGTGTATATGCATCAAAAAGTCACATTTTATTCCATAAATATTTACAAATTGTTTGTGCCTGCTAACCTTTTTTTTTACAGTGTAAGATTTTATATTTTAAAAAACTGTCAAAATTTTAGGTATAAATAGAATATACTTCACCCGTGAAAAACCCTATGAGGAATCTTCAAAAGTTTCTGGAAAGTGTGTATTAAAAAATGCAGAAATTTTCACCAAAATAAACTTACCTTTTAATTCCATTTCCACTTACATTTTGAAATATTCTCCTGTATAACAAACCTGCATAATATCATACTCAATTAGGACAAATTAAAATAATATCCTCTAATATCTAGAACAAAAAAAGAGTGTGCACTCTTATTACTGCTCTTCAATATAATACTGGTGGTGATAGCTAGGGAAAGTAGGCAAGAAAAAGAAATAAAAACTGTCCAAATTAGAAAGGAAGAAGTTAAATTGTCCCTGTTTTCAGTAACATAATATTATATATAGAAAATCAAAAGATTCCACCAAAATATTGCTAGAATAAGCAAATTCACTAAAGTTATACAGTATAAAATCAACATACAAAAATTGGTAGCATTTCTATGCTTAAAGAGTGAATTCTCTGAAAAAGAAATCATTAAAGCAATCACATTTACAAGATCTCAACAAACAATACTTTCAAATAAATCTGACAAGTGTTAAAAATACACACAGTGAAACCTATAAAACACTGATGAAACAAATTAAAGAAACAGAAGCAAATGGGAAGATACTGCGTTCTTAGAAGAATAAAGATTGGTAGGGTGGTTAAAGGGAGATGGACAGAGAGACATTGGTCCAAGGATACAAAACTACAGTGAGAAGGAAAATGTTAGACTACTGCTACAATAGTTATTGAAGATTTATTATATTCTTTTGTTATTGTTTATTTAATGTTTCATTTTTAAGTTTAATTAATTTTTAACAGATTCAACATGATTTGTAGATACAAGTCTAAGAATATAATGATAGTACCCTTCTTCCACTTTCCATCTCTCTCACTCTCCTTCCTTTTTCTTTTATTTTTTGAGATATATGTTTTAAATATACTTTAGAGTAAAAAGGCTTAGTACTTCACCAAATAAGAAGTTTAACTGTCGCTCCCCCTCTTCATGGAGGAACGACACTAAACCCTGCCTAGGCTTCATATCCGAGTCACGGCACCATTATGTTGCTCCCCGTCTTCGTGGAGGAACGACACAGGACCCTGCGCTGTTCTTCTGTCTGCTCGGCCCTCCCCGGGTTTGCTGCTGGTCCTTCCCGGGTGGGCTACCGACCCTTCCACCTCCGTGGAAGGGCGGTTCCCCCTGCCACATTCCCCACTTCCGCGGGGGAGCGGCACACCGCCGGCCGGCTCTCTCGGGGGCTGCTCAGATGTTCCTCAGGTGTTCCCCTTAGATGTTCCTCGTGCATGCCGGCTCTCTCCTCCTTTATAGTCCTCCTCCGCCAATCCCAACTTGGCTGCCCACACGCCGAGTACGCTGCTCTCCTCCAATCAGGAGCAGGATCAGCTCCTGGAGGTCATCACTCAAGTTGGCAAGAGGCAGCTGTGTAGAAGCTGTTTTCTTCTCTCCCAGCGCCATATTGTGGGAGAGCAGATGCATAGAATAAGTCTTAATTCCAGTAACTTAGTCCAGTCCGGGTTGCTCCCCACATTTAACAAATAAAGAGCAAAAAGACCCTAATTTAGTGGGGATAGGGACATGGAAGCCTAGGAGAATGGATGGATTCTAAAGGATCTTAGCACAAAAATGATAGCATGGTGAGGTGATGGATATGTTAATAGCTAGATTTTATTATTTCTAAATTTATATATATTTCATGTCATCATATTACACATGATTAAATACATACAATATTATTTGTTACTCTAGAAATACAAATTAAAATGTCATGGAAAAAAGGCCATTCTTATTTAACCAATGTTGGCTTTGAGAAGGACTTTCTAATATATTGGGACAGCCTAGCAAAAAAGGCCAATATGAGGGATCTTGAAGAAAGCTCATGGAGAATGCATATTATGAAAAAACTGTGCATGTATCTCAAAAAAAAAACTTTGGACCAAGCAATTAATTCCATTTTCCTTCAATTTATAAAAGACTCTTGTTTGTATAGAATATTTTGGCAACTTAAACAATAGATCAAGTATATAACTATTTGAAAAATAGTTGGGCAAACTTAAATAATCCTACATGAAGATATTTGCAATTCATTCAATTAACCAGCATTCTGAAAGGCAAATTGGATAACATGCCATCAATAAGCCTGAAATTTGGTAAAATTTTAATATTAATTTTATCCTGTTGTGAAAAGTTTTTATAAGATATACATATTGTAGTTAATTTAGTGTCTTAATGTGGATTTACAAATTTATTAGAGTATCTGGAGCCAGGAACACAACCAGGTTTCAGGCCAGTTTCATGTCAACTATTTTTAATTCTCATATAAGCATAGGACTTCAGAATAAATGTAATTTCAGTGGGTACTGTGTGGTTTGTGGAACTTAATAGATTAATCATTTTCTTGATGTGAAGGAGAATGTTAGATAAAAAATTGGAGTCATATGATATTGATGTACAATTTAAGGTTTAGAGTTTTTATAAATCAGTTGTGAACAATGGATTTATTAAATTAAAAGTTAACTTCCTACTATAAAACTGATAAAATAAAAATAAATTCTCCAGCAAGAAAAAGTAAACTCCTTTCTTTTTAACAAGCCAAAAATAAATAAATAAATAAATATAACTGAAGAATTTACAAAGAGAAAAACAGATTTAACTGTTTATATTTAATGTATTTTATATTTACAAGGCAAAAATACTATATTTAAAATACTACATTTAGTTATTTATTTTAAAGATTTATTTATTTATTTGAAAGGTGGAGTTAAAGAGGTAGAGGCAGAGAGAGAGAGAAAGAGGTCTTACATTCACTGGTTCACTCCCCAAATGGCCGCAAGGACAGGAGCTGGGCTGATCTGAAGCCAGGATCCAGGAGCTTCTTTGGGGTCCCCCATGCGGGTGCAGGGTCCCCCCAAGTACTTGGGCCATCTTCTACTACTTTCCCAGGCCATAGTAGAGAGCTGGATTGGAAGTGGAGCAGCCAGAACTCGAACTGGCGCCTATATGGGATGTTGGCAGTACAGGGAGTGACTTCACCCGCTATGCCACAGCCCCCCAAAATACTATATTTAAAATGTAAAAAATTTAAAAAATCACAAACATGACAATATTATGCTTAAACTAATGAACTCCTAAAAATTTGTCAAAATCACCAACGCCATAGAGAATTCCCGAACGTACTATAAATTCAAATAAATTCTTAAAGTATTGTAACAATATTTTAAATTATAAATAGCAGTATTAGTTGATAAAGTTTTAAAGTATCCAATGGCAAAGATTAGTAAAAGCACGTGGCAATACTCCTGGTGACAAAGCTGGAGGAAGATTGTCACCTCAGATACTGTTAGATAAGATCTATATCGGTGTAATGTTTCGGGACTCAATTTGGCAGCAAATAATAGAAGACTCAAAAATATCTTCACCATTTTAGTTTTTAGTTATTATTCTAGGAATAATCAAGAAAATAAATAAACATGTTTATATATTTATTTCATTACAGTATTAGTTATGATAGTTGACTCATCCATAAAATGGAATATCATTCAGCTAAGAGAAGTTATTTCTTTAAATCATATTAAGTGATGTTATAATTACTGATAATAATAGATAAATCATTATGAAAATGATTATCTGTAGCTATACCAGCAACTATATTTGTATTTGTATCTACTTCTATGTTTGCTTCTCTATGTAGAAGTTAATACACCCCTTTTCCATCAATTTTACTTTTTAAAAATATTTGTTAATAAAAATGTTGCACATACATGGGCTATGGTGTGACATTAAAATACATCTATACATACTGCACTGATCAAAACCAAATATCAACATTTTCTCTTCTTTGACATTACTTTATGACAGGAGGTTTGGAACTTCATTTTTCTATTTGTTAACACAAAATATATTAGGTCATTTTCACTCTACTATGATTTGTACCACTGGAAACTTCATTTTACCTTTCATTTGATCCCTGTTATACAAGCTCCCTCTATCCTCTCACTCCTTCCAGGCTCTAGTAATCAACATTTTGCGTGCAGATTGAGTTTTCTTCGCTTCCACATATGAGGGAAAATATGCAGTATTTGTCTTTCTTTCTTTGGCTTATTTCACTTTGTCCTGTAGTTTCATCTATTTTGCTTCAGATGTCATGATTTCATTCCTTTTTATTGGTGAATGATATCCCATTGTTTATATATATATCATATTTTTCATCCATTCATCTGTTAATGGACACCTTAGTTGATTTCATATCTTGATTGTTGTGAGCAATACTGCAATAAGCATGATGGTTATATCTCATATAATGATTTCATGTGTGGCATGTGTATTTCTAGTTTTTTTAAAAAATCATACTCTTTTCCATAGTGGTTATGCTGATTTACATTCCCACAAACACTGTATATGAATTCCCCTTTCTCCACATCCTTACCCCCAATTGTTTTTGTTTTGTCTTTTGATCACAGTCATTCTGGCAAGTATGAGGTAATACCTCATTGTGGTTTTAATTTGTATTTCCTTGCTGACAAGTGATACTGAGCACATTTTTGTATTTATTTTGTGCTTTTTCAGATCTTCTGCAATAATTAGCACTTATACAGCTAGAGAAAATTAGACAAATATAATTGAAATATAGATTACATTCTGTTTATTTCAATGTTCTTTAGAAGCTAATACCTTACCTGTAATTTACAACCTATACTTCTGAGATTTGTTGTATTTAACCAATTTTGCATAAATTTAATTATAAATTTAACCTTTCCAAAATTAATACTAGATTTTCTTTTTATCTGAACAACTTTGATTTGGAGAACAAAACTGATGCTATGAAAATTGGCCTCAGGAACACCTGGAAACATCATTCAGGGTTGTATTCTGTTTAATGTTCAGTGCCCTTTCACAAGAACTAAGAGAAATGTGAGTCTTGGTATATGTTGTTTTCTGCATGAAAGATTACTAAAATCCCTAGTGTGCTTCAATTGTAAAAATGATAGACAATAACATTTTGTTGTCACTTCCATACAGTTTAGTATTTGATTATATTCAGTTTAGTTGGCCGGTGCCACGGCTCACTAGGCTAATCCTCCGCTTTGCGGCGCCGGCACACCAGGTTCTAGTCCCGGTCGGGGTGCCGGACTCTGTCCAGGTTGCCCCTCTTCCAGGCCAGCTCTCTGCTGTGGCCAGGGAGTGCAGTGGAGGATGGCCCAGGTGCTTGGGCCCTGCACCCCATGGGAGACCAGGAAAAGCACCTGGCTCCTGGCTCCTGCCATCGGATCAGCGCGGTGCGCCGGCCGCAGCGCGCCAGCCGCGGCGGCTATTGGAAGGTGAACCAACGGCAAAGGAAGACCTTTCTCTCTGTCTCTTTCTCACTGTCCACTCTGCCTGTCAAAAAAAAAAAAGTTTATTACATTATACTAAACTGACCTTTCAATTTCTCCTTCTTATGAACTCTCAAAGAATTCCTTTTGCTCAATTTTCCCACATTTTATTCCCTCTATCAATTTTTCCCATTAATTAAAATTTATCTTTTAGTATCTCCTGTCTCTTCTATCAGGCTGTAAACACCTTGAGGTTGGGAACTTTGACTAGTCCATTTCTATTCATTCTACACAATCCCTACATACATTGCCCATGCATAATTTTTTAAATAAATGAATAAATTATAAATTAACCATCTGATATGCTTTTAATTATTTCAAGTTTTTCTCATCTCAACAAGATTGGAAGTTTCAGGATGGCAAACTCCAGGAGTGTCAGATACAACTATGCATCTATTAGCCACTAATAAACTCAGAATTACTTACATTGTCTAGTCTACTGTTTTGCAAAGTAAATTGAGATGAGATTATCTGAACATGGCCCTTTAGCACAAATGTTGGCTAACCTTACACAAACAACAAAAATTAATTTGATATGCTGCTTTTTCTTTTTATTGCGTGCTAAATTACAGAAAATTGTTATTTCATTCCACATCACTTCCACTTACCACTTTCAGGTATTCAATGAGCATCTACAATGTGCCTAGAATCATTCTAACTAATTTACAAAAGAGGCACAACTTTCCACCTTCATAGAGTTCATATTCTAGTAAGGGAAGAGAGAGAGGAAACAAGTGAAATATGATGTTAACTGCTGATTAAGTGTGGTGTTGAAAAATAAAAAGGGAACAGCCAAAAGAACAAATTCATTGCAAAATTATTACTTTAATAAAGACTTGAATAAGATGAAAGAGTAATCTGGAGAATTCTAGGTAGAGGTTAGAGCAATGCATAGATCCAGAGGAGGAGAGCAGGTATTGTGTTTAAAGAACAGAAGCAAAGCTAGAGACCAGCTTGAGATCTGTACCATAAGTTGCTGGCTTCACAAAGTTGTGATGAGTTGCAGGTTCATATGAAGAAAGCACTTAGTGTAAAGCCTTGAACATATCAACTTATTAATGTGTTATTTATTATCATTATGGGAATTTTATGATGCTGGTTCTTAGAACATCACTAGAAAAAAGCACAAGATGTTGATGAATTTTTAGGGTAGAAACTGGAGGATTTCTTCACCAGATGTCTGGACCAAATCCGCCTGATTGTAATGTATGATTTCCTTGCATTACTAATGCCATGGATTCATATTTCTGATAGATAACTACTTAATCATGTTTCTAACTGATCTTGTTAAAGATTTGTCCATGGAGCTTCAGTGAATGTGGTGAGTTTCAGTTCCCTATCCAAATGCCTGGATATATGTGGCATCCAGCTGATCGCCAGACTTTCCATGCAAAGTTACAGTACTGGGATGAAGGCCTTCCTGCTTAGAACCCTGTGTTCCACACTCCCTTGGCCAGAAGTATGCTCATTCTCATCGGCATTAGGTCTTACAGACGACCTCATTGTGAGCCAAATTCCCTTAATGGATGTGCTGGAAAGAGTTTAGTGTTGCAGAGTCAAGAATGTAATTTGAGCGGTGCGGACAGGAAATAAATTGATCATTTTGGCCCAAGTAGCTGAATCTGAAGCAGCACATTCCCATCAGGAAAGACTTTTCCACATGATGCAGTTGAATTCCCAAATGTTCCTGGATATGGAGTTCCAATTTAGATTTGCTGTTAAGCCCTTGAGTATATGTTCAGATAGTGTCTATGCACTTTTAAATGCTCAACAAAGAGTATGATGATATTCTAGTATGTGTTGTTGCATGCATGATCCTTAGTGATGTTTTTGTTTGTTTGTTTGTTTCCCAAACCCAAAAAACCCTCTCTATTTTTCTTGCATTTGGTCAAAGAATAGGATCATAAAATATGCCTAGGACTTCCTAGAATAGTTTGCCCATCAAAGATTGCTGGAGTTAAAAATTTAGAGTATAGACTTCGAAAACTTTGTTTCCTATGCAAGCAGCAGAAAACAGAGTAGAAAATCAATTTTTCAAATCAAAATTAAGTACCATTGTTAGGTCTGTTTCTGCACCTAAACCAAAATAAAATTAAACAGAAGAATGGTACTAATGGAATTTTCTTAAAAGCTTTGTTGTCATACTTGAAAGCAAACCAGACAGAAACATATACCTATAATACATTTTTAATACTTGCACTGTTACTAAAAGTTAAGTGATGCCAGAAACAGACAAGTGTGAAATTTCGTTAGTAAAATTGCTGTAGGTGAGATAAGAAAATTTAGGTTAGAAGAAAAATAAGAAATAAAAATTTCTTAAATTGTCCTAGTTTCTTTTTATTTACTTATTTTACATGTATTTTTCTTTTCTATGAGATTTTATTTTAATTAGTTTTAAGAAAACCAAATATATTCAAGTTTTAAATGCTCAGTGGTCATTAGTGTTTTTGTCTTAATAGTTTTATTGAGTAAAATTGATATACAATAAGGTGCCTAGAATACTCTTTCCCCAGATACCTGTCTGGCTTACTCTCATTTCCTTAAGATCTTTACATAATTGTTACCTTTACGGCCAAGTATATCTTAATAAACCTATCAAAAAATATAGTCTCTGTTTCTGTATTTTATTTTTTCTGTTTAACATGTATTAGTATTTAGTAGACTATATATTACTATTTATTTCCCTTATTATTCCTTCCTGACACTAAAATGTAAGCTCCATGAGGTAGAGATTGTTGTTTATTGGGTTCACAATTACATCTCTGTCGCTTAGAAACAGGCTGGTGTGTAGTAGCACTCACATAAGTATTTATTGAATAAATGAATGGAGAGAGGTTCTTTAATCACATTGCTTATTGGACATACGTAATCATGACTTTTCCAGGGGAAACATAATCTGAATATGTCTAAAAATTAGCATACCATGATCCCTTTCATCTTTCATATGGATGTGAAAATTTCCCAAGGCACAGGTTAAGCACCCTAGAGCAAACTGAAGTATAAAACATCTCAAAAACAAAATTAATTATCTCTTTAGAAGGATTTCCAAAGAAAATTCAGAAGCCTTCCATGGAAACTATTGATTATGAGAAAGGATCAGCAGATAAAAGAAATGAGAGAATCCGATCTAAATCTCTAAGAGATCCATTTATTAAAAGTTTCAGATATAAGTCATAAAGTGAGCACCTAAAATGATTAAGGAGATGACAGAAGAAATAGAAATTCATGAAAAGGAGGGCACTTTAAAACAAAGTCTTCATTTTATAGATATCTCTAAGACCCCTAGCCTCAAAATTTCAGCTACTTTTGACTCTTTCTCACCCTATAAAGCACCAGATATGTTTCACAGAGTCTACATGCTCATTTTTTCATCTTTCAGTCATGAGTTAAATAAATCTTTCTGGGGGTACTTTATTATGAACCAGGCACATTTTTAGTTACAGAGGATATAATGATGAAAAGACAAACATGGTCTCCATTTTATGGAATGTTTCACAAGGAAAATGCATATGTTAAGTGGATGATTTTCAATGTGTTAATTCTTGTGAAAGGAATGCACTGTGCTAAGTGAGTCAGTCAGGGATATGAACTTATTCTAGCATGTCAATAAAGAATGTGTCTTATATTGCCCCTTTCCTTTATTCCTCCTCCACCACCCTAATTAAGACTCTAATTATCTGTGACACCACCATCATTCTTCCTAATCTCCAACTCTGACCATGTTTGTCATAATTACCCAGGTATTGGCATTGTGTAATTACATTATGGCTATAGGCTTATCTGCCTAATTTTCTACTATCCTTAGACACAAATGATGTTTTCTAGCCTTTTTGCTTTTGCTTATGCTGTTTCTTCTGGCAAATATATATATATATATGAGGATATATATATATCCTCTTCTGATCTGTTTTCTAAGGCCCAACTCAAAGTTCTCTTGTAGTAAACTGTCTTGACCACTCCAACTTATGGTCTGGTGTTATATGAACTCATGGCACTTATTCTTTTGTTGTTTTATCATGTTACTGCACAACATTTCTTGTACTGTAACATGGTGCCTTTAAGATAAAGATACTGAGGGCAGACAACTTTTCAAAATTTAGAAGCAAGTATGAGGCAAACCAGTATTCAAAGCCCTATTCTTTTAATGTGGGCCTGGATAGCTCAGTTGGTAGAGCATCAGAGGCAACTTATCTTGATTAAATTACTTGATTTCTCTGGACTTTAGTTCCCTCAATCTATAAAAAGAAGACAGGGATTTTTGTAAAGATTAGAAACAAAAGTGTTTCCTAAAGTTTGATATACTTAAGGTGGTATATGGCAAACATTTTAAAAAATATACTTAATTTTAATGTACATTATAAAAACCATACCTAAAATATAAATAATCTGTTATCCTTAAACTAGATTTTAAAAAATTATTTGGGCTCTTCAATTTTTATGTTATTAATATTCTATTTTGCCTTACATGGATATTTATTATTCATTAAAATATTTTTATAAGATTTATTTACTTATTTGATACAGTTACGGAGGGAGAGACAGAGAGAGATCTTCTATCCATTGGTTCACTCTCCAAATTGCTGCAATGGCTGGGGTTGGGCAGATCTGAAACCAGGAGCCAGGAGCTTTTTCTAGGTGCCCCACATGGATGCAGGGGCCTGAAGACGAGTCATCTGCTGCTGCTTCCCCAGGAGCATTAGCAGGGAGTAGGATCGAAGTGCAGCAATCAGCGCCCATATGGTATGCCGGCTCTGTAGTTGGTGACTTGTCCCACCACACCACAGTGTTGGCCCAGAAAAAGTCTTGTTTTTGTTTTTTTTTTTTAATGGTAATAAATTCTTTTTAACGTAAATGTGTTTAAATAAAAAGTGATCAATTTAAATTTATATAACCTAAGAAAACTATAGAGCTAGTATGTGTAAAAGGTGGATGATGTTAAATAAATACTAAGATAATGCATATTAAGTATTTTAGTGAGCAAGATACTTCATGAATCTTAACAGCAACATACTTTGCTTCATATGAAGATACTTAAAGTGAAGGACCTGACGTATGGGATGCAAACAGCAAGTCAGTCTCCTATCCTTTTCACTTTAGTCAACTACAATGTAGATAACACAATTATGCTATTACATAGTTTTAAAAACTATTAATTCTTTAAGCTAGAGAAGGGTTGCAATATTACCATGAATATTTTCAGTAACACTATCTGCAATTGACATTTACATTGAAAATTTCGGCAGCTGCTGTTTCTGTTTTATGTAGGTGGCAGGATGGAAAATAGAATGGTTTGTATGTTTCTGTTAGTGGGTCTCATTATTAAGGAAATGAACTAGGGAGTTTATTTATTTATTTATGAATTGATTTTATTTATTAAATTTTGCAAAGCAGCATGTGTTCCTATGGAAAGGGAGAAACTACAAAATGAGAAATTTGACAGCTATTTTATCAACAAGTGTCAGTGATTTACCTTTATAAATTAGGTTTTTGGAAGCATTTTGAATCCTTGTTAGAGAGACTCTGTTTTATCTCATTAGTATGAAGATTAGTATGAAGTGAAGGTGATAATCAGTATTCAATATGCACCTATATAGGTCCACCTTTCTTCTCCCAGGGATATGAAGCTGTTTAATTCAAGTAAAATACTCATTTATTTAATCATTCAGAAAATAATTATCAAATTATTTAAAAACATTGAGTGCCTACCAAGTGCAAAGGACTATGTAGATCTCGGAAGATAGAAAATAAAGTAAAGGTATGGCTTTTGAATAATATTTTAATTGTGACTTCCTTGAATCTTTTGCATGGAAGATTTCACAACAAATCTTAAACATTCTGCTGCCACACCTGCTTATTAAACACTGAAGCTTCGTATGCAAGTCAGTTAATGTCACCAGTTTGTTTTTGAGGTAATTTACAGGGATGCAACTTTAACTTGCTTGTGTTATGTCCAGATCAGTGAGTTCCGGACACATATTCCAGGGTTATATGAGAATCAGTAAAGACCTTCAGGGTGAGAGTGTGGGGTTTTGGTGTCTATCCAGGGCAGGACAATTGACTTTGTGATCATTCGAAGAAGAGAAATGAAACTAAAATCCCTATGGAAAGCCGGAAAAAAACAAAAACTTTAAAGAATTTTTAATTCTAATGAAAGGACTTCTAAAAAGGAAATTGATTCACGAGGGGAGGAACAAAGAGGAGTGTTTCTATTATGACCGGGAAATGGACAAAAGAGTAAATTTAAATGCTTTTGAGTGAGGAGGATAACAGCTCCAAAATAACAAGCAAAACAATTGTCATGAAACTGCTTCTGGAGTAATGAAATCTCTGGTCAACTAGCAGAGGGATGTGAAAATTATTCTGCTACAACAGTTGCACAACTAAACATCCTGAATTCTCACAGGAATTATGATCCTGATGGAGAAGATCTCAGAACAAAATGTACAATGAGGGGCCAGCGTCCTGGTCCAGCAGATTAAGCCACCATCTGCAATGCTGGCATCCCACGTGGGCCCCAGTACAAGTCCTGACCACTCTACTTCCAATCCAGCTCCCTGCTAATGTTCCTGGGAAACTTGAAGAAGATGGCCCAAGTCCTTGAGCCCTTGCTGCCATAGGGTAGACAGGGATGAAGTTCCAGGCTACTGGCTTCAACCTGTTCCAGCCCTGGTCATTGTGGCCATTTGCATTGCGAACCAGTGGATGGAAGCTTCTCCCACTGTCTGTCTCTTTCTCTGTAACTCTGCCTGTTGAATTATAAAAAAAATCATTTTAAAAATGTGAAATGATATGTGGAAACACTGTGAGTATATCACTAGGACTAGACTGAAAGAGAATTAGAGACAAAGACTACAGAGTAAATGTTTTAAGTTAAAAACATGATATAAAAAGGAATAAAAAGCATAAGAAAAGAGCAGAGCACAATGTTAAAAAACGAGATGAGTTTAAAAGAGAATATATGGAACGTAAAAGCAACTAACTGTCATAAGTAAATGCTCTTGGGTTGAGCATTGTGTGTGGCAGATTAAGCTACTGCTGTATTGGAGAGTCAGGGATGCAGTCTCCCCCTGGGCTTCTGATTCAACTTCCTGCTAATGTGCATGCTGGGAGGCAGTGATGGCTCAGCTGTTTTGGTCTCTGCCATTTAGGTGGGAGACCTAGATGAAGTTCTAGGCTCAAAGCTTCAGCCTGGACCTGTCTTTAGATTTGAAGGCATTTGGGGGAGTGAACAAGCTCATGGAAGATCTCTTTGTTGCTGTACCTTTCAAACAAATATAAACAACTAAATCAACAACTAAATAAACTTTAAAAATGCTTTCTAGGTGCATAAAGACAATAGATTAAAAATAGAAATTGAATAGAAATAACTATATCTAAGTTTAATGCTAAAATGGCACCAAGAATGAAAGACGAGAAACATATTATCTATAATAAGCCATAGGGTAGTAAAATAAAATGTTCCAGAAACAATATAATAGGATTTTAAGAGGAGACAGTAACAGAACAAATGAAAAGTAACATTAAAAAATTGATTATTAAAATGCAATGTCTTATTGTTAATTTGGCTGTTGGTTATGAGTATGATCAGAGGACCAAAAACTCATTTATCTATATACTTCCATGCATTTCTTTGTATGCATACTGTATTTTAATAAGATATTTTAAAAAGATATTTTAAAGATAATTGTCAGATCAAAGAACTCTAACGAGTTCCAAGCAGAATTTTAAAATAAAAAGGATAAAAGGAGTCTTCAGAAAGTCCATGGACAATGTATATTATGAGAAAGATTATGCATTGATTTCAAAATCTTTTGCACTAAAGTGAACTTACCTTTTAATTTAATTTGTTGCAAACTTCCTGAAGTACCTTATTTTAATGAAACTATGGTTCAACAAAGACAAAAAAAGAATCCTCAAACAAATCATAGAAAGGAATATATTTTACAATGTAGTGACTAGATTGACAAAAGACATATCATAATAAAAATTGAAGCCAGAAGACAATATGGAGTAATATCTTCAAAATGTTGAGGGAAAATCACTGTCAATCTAGAAATCTCTAGTTATATTATTATTCAAGGAAGGTCTAAAATGAATGTAGACAGTTCAGGAAAAATATAGAAAGATTGAATAAATCTAACCATCATTTTTGCAGCAAGACTATTAAAATATAAGCATCCATAACAAGGAAATTTAATACATAAAAAAGAGTTAGAATACTGAAACTGATGAGAAAATAAACTGACAGGATGTGGGAGTCACTGTGAGTAAAACTTAACCATTAAAATTAATAATAGTCATGGCAACAATCATAACTGATTTAGTGTTGGAAATAGAACTACAACAAGATAGAACTAAAATATGTAAAAAAGTAGTGTGGGATATTGAGGGTGGTATAGAAGTATACAATTGTACAAATTTTTAAAACATTAATTTGAGAATTCATTATCAAGTGAAAAGGATGGTTAGCCCTTCAGGTAACAATATAAACTAGAAAACATAGGTATTGTGGTATATGGAACGGCAAATAAAACTAGAACAATAAAAAGGAGTCCAGAAACATGATTATATGTACACATACATGATCTTGAAATATGACTTAGGGGTGTTTCACATCAATAAAGAAAATGGATAGCAATCTTATTTACTGGTAGATAGATAAACAGAAAGATTGCTTTTGAGGGATAATGGGTTTCTACTTTCCACTATAGGTTAGAAACAGAAGCAAAAACAACTTGAAGTCACGTGCAGCAAGCAAAAAATTAAATTGCTTAAAAAACAATATGTTTATAACTTATATGAGAGGATTTTTTGAAAATAAAATATGTGCTAACAAGTGAAATCATAAATAAATTTCAATACATTTAAAATTTTTATGAGGTTTCTATATTAAAAAACATAAGTAGAGTTAAATAGTAAGTTAGAGATTGGAGCAGAGATATTTTAAGGCTGTCATAAACAAAGACTTGGTGTCAAAATAAATATAGTAGTTCTACAAATCAATAAGAAAAATATGACCCTATTCAAAGATGGGCAATGAGAAGAAGGCAGTAAACATGCGATGAAGTGCTAAGTCTGAGCAATAATCAAGAAAATGTACCTAAAGACTACAAAGAGCTAACACGTATTATGTTTGGGAAAATTATTAAGTCTGACAATATTGTGTCATCTAGATTATCAGACTTGTAGAAACTAATAACGTAAATGTGAGAACAATTTATAAGTAATTAAAGTAAAAGATGGACACATCTCATGATCTACCAATTACATTTTATAACATGTACTCTGGAGAAAATTGCATGTGCTTAAAGAAAGAGATACAAGAATGTTGATTGCATGTTATTTTGGATGAAATTGAGGCAATGAATTTGAAGGAAATGAGATGTGTAGATTTTGACTATCTTACAAAGAGCCTATTTATTTAAAAACTAATCTGATTAAATTATGAGAATGATGAAATGTTGAGTAGATCTGAGTGGAAGCTATATGGATGAGTATTATGTTCTTTACATTTCTGTATGACTAAATATGATATTTTACCTTTTTATTTTTATTATTATCTTTTTAATTTTAAATATAAAAACTTATGTAAAGGGAACAAGTTTCATGTATTTCATATATGCAGTTTTAAAAGCATAATGACAATTCTCACCCTTCTCTCCCTCTCTTGTTCCCACTGTCCCTCCTTCTTCCTCTCATTTTTCATTTAATTTTTACAATGACATACTTTCAATTTACCTAATGATAATAAGCTTTATCTTCCACTAAACAAGGAATTCAACAAGTTGTAAGTACAAAAACATTGTTCTTCAGAATAGACAAAGGTTATAAACAATAATCAAAACTCAAAATATCAGTATCATTCCTATACATTACTTTTTGTGTACTCTGTAGATTAGTTACCACAAATTAGAGAAAACATGATGTTTGTCTTTTGGGGACTGGCTTATTTCACAAAGAATAATGCTCTCCAATTGCATCCATTTTTTTTAAAAAAGACAGGATTTCATTTTTATTTTTTACAACTGAATAGTATTCCATTACAATGTATTTATCCAGTCATTAGTTAATGGACATCTTTAACAAATGAGTTAAAATTTCTCCTGGATGAAAGGTCAGTCTCTTCCAGAAATGGTGCTGGGAAAATTAGATCTCTGCATGCAGAAGTATGAAACAAGACTCCATATACCTCTTAACAAAAGATCAACGCACAGTGGGTCAGGGATCTAAACCTGAGACCTGAAACCATCAAATTACTAGATGACAACATAGGAGAAATGCTGCAAGACATTGGCACAGGCAAAAATTGCTTGCATAAGACCCTAGAAACACAGGCATTAAAGGCGAGTGGGAATATATGAAGTTAAGAAGCTTCTCAACAGTAATGAAACACTCAAAAAAGTAAAGAGACAGCTGAAATAATGTGAGAACATATTTATAAACTATACATCTGATAAAAGATTAATATGTGGGATATATGAAGAGCTTAAGAAACTCAACAATAAAAGAATACAATTAAGAAATGGGTTAAGGATATGAATAGCCACTTTTCAAAAGATGAAATACAAATGGCCAACAGATATGTGAAAAGGTACTTAGGATCATTAGCCATCAGAAAAATGCAAATAAAAACCACAATGAGGTTTCAGCTCACCCCAGCTTGAATGGCTTCCATCCAAAACTAGAAAAAATAATAAATGCTGGAGAGGATGTGGGGAAAATAATACTCTAATATATTGTTGGTTGAAATGTACACTAGTGCAACCATTATGAAAAACAATATGGAGATTCCTCAGAAACCTGAAAATAGATCTACCATATGACCCAGCCATCCCACTATGGTAATTTATCCAATGCAAATGAAATCAGCATATGAAAGAGTTATCTGTACCTCAAGTTTACAGCAGCTCAGCTCATAATAGCTAAGATACGGAATCAACCCAGATGTCCATCAAGATTAAACATTTAAAAGAAAGGACAAATGAGATATTCAAATGCTGAAGAATTAGTTTTGATTATTTTGAGAGTAGAAAAATATACTTGCTTAGCCATTTATAATCAATGCCATGTTATTTGAAAGGACTGAAAACATTGTTTTCACACTTGTCTACTGGAACAAACATATCTATCAGCAAGTTGACCAGTTTGTATACACTGACTTTGATACACACATAAATACATAGTGACCATTTGTCCTCTTCAGAGATAAGAAAAGATGCAGGGAGATTTAGCTTTCCCTTTGCCTTTTTCCTATACACTAGCATTAATTATTACACTCTTTGCAGTTAACATTTGTTAGTGGACTTTTTTTTATATGTAAAAAAAGCTAAAACAAGTGGTTTTCTCCCTCAGCTCTTATTTTCTACATATCAGTTTCTTTTTTTTTTTAGATTTATTTATTTAATTGAAAGAGTTACACAGAGAAAGAAGGATAGGCAGAGAGAGAGAGAGACAGAGACAGAGACAGAGAGAGAGAAAGAGAGGTTTTCCATCTACTGGTTCACTCCCCAGTTGGTCACAACGGCCAGAGCTGCACTGATCTAAAGCTAGGAGCCAGGAGCTTCTTCCAGGTCTCCCACATGGGTGCAGGGGCATAAGAACTTGGGCCATCTTCTACTGCTTTCCCAGGCCACAGTAGAGAGCTGGATCGGAAGTGGAGCAGCTGGGACTCAAACAGGCACTCATATGGGAAGCCGGCACTGCAGGCGGCAGCTTTACCTGCTATTCGATAGCACCGGCCCCATACATCAGTTTCAATGTCATTGTGCATTGACATTTATTTTGTTATACATCTGTGTCCACAACTATATAGGGTTCCTTTAGAGGAAGGTTTAGATTTTATTCATTTAGAGGTCTTTCGTGTTTGACATACAATAAGTACGTCAATACATTTTTGTGGTAAAGCGATTCCTACCTTTTTAATCGCAAAAATAATACGAGTATATTTTCCTGTAGATAACTAGTAGGATGCATATATAGAGCAAAAGCTATCTGTTTTTATATTTTCCTTTATATTATGTTTATATTGATTTACTCAGTTTATGTGGTTTATATTCTAAAGATACTGTTTAATAATCAACTAAAATCAGTTGTGAGTCCAAAAATTATCAAATATCCATATAAAATATGCAAAAAATACAAAAATCATTACTTGATTATTGACTTTACACTTTAATTATGTCACAAAATATGTTTTCACTTATTTCTTATCAATATTGAACATAGATAGATTTTCAAGTTAGCAGATATCACTTTCTGTGATTTAATTCTTACCCTATTTTTATAAGTATCTAAGACATATATAGATAATTTTACAATGAGAATCACTCAAGTGCTAGGCTGAAAATTTGGTTGTGTAATACTTTAATGGCTTGATTTAAATATTGCATTTACCTTGATAATTCAGAGAAGGCTCTCAATGTGTGTGTGTGTGTGTGTGTGTGTGTATTTGTTGAGGCATGAACCTAAAGCTGCTTACAAGGATTAATGTTGCATCTCAAACTCAGCTGTACTGGTAGGCCTCTGTCATGCCAGAGATATTAAAAATGAAATTATAAAGGAAAGGGTCTGTCCAGGTTCTGATCATATACAGATGGAAAATGGCTGAAAAATTTGTTTTCCTTCCACAGCAGAGCTGTAAAAGTTATTTATCTCAATTAGGAGAGCAGTGGTTAGAGACTATGAGGATTAACTGTAGGCATTTGCCACCCTCTTTGTTAGCAAGCACATCTGTCCACGAGAGAGCCCAGGGAATATGATTGTATAAATATGGCAGTGTTTTCATTCTGCTGACATTATACGCATCTTTAAGACACCTTTTACAGCTGGTATTTTATAGATATGCTTCTATTGACTCTTTCAGTTTTTCCCAGTGTATTATCTTCCTCCTTTGTCATAGATACAGATGACAAATATATTTTGAATATCCTTATTTTGCTAAGTATTTACATAGCATGTGCATGGGTCCTGACTATGCTTGTCCTGCTCCGCACTGCCTTTCCTACCTGTGACTGCCTATTTAAGGAACAGTAGCTATCCTTGCTCTATTTTTAGCTCAATCTTAGTTGTAGACTCAATTTATTTTATAAAAAACTCCATCCTTGAAAAGATTGTAAAGTCTCTTTGTCAGGTGTGTGAAGAAAGTCATTAAAGGTTTAGCATTTCAAAACTAATAAATCAAATGATCAGACGTCAAAGATATATCCAAGCCTTAGCTCTAATGACTCAGAAAATATGAACTCTCATTAGAAAGCAAAAATGACTTATGATTGATCAATTTCATCGGGGGATTCTGTTTCTCTCTCTGATATCACTGGTTTGAAAGTTCAATATTTTTGGTCTCACTTCCTTATTGTATGATTCCATCTCAAAATGTGAAAAACAGAATTTTTACCCATCAATTTTGGGAAAATTATTTCTTCTCATCCTTTTATATGCATCATTCTACTAATTCTATTAATTCAATTTTAACTACAACATGATTTCGACAAACTTATATGCAGAAATAATGAAAACCTTTAGAATTACAGCAATATTAATGTAAGCTATGTTTCTGCTGAATAGTTCTTCAAAAAACTAAGTAGGAGTTCTCATGTATTTATTTGTTAGATTCTGTGGCACATTTCTAACAAATGGTACAGGGTGTAATGTGGAGAACTTTGCACAGGGGTTGTCTAAGATTGTCAAAAGGAAATTAAAGGAAAGCAGTACTTGTGAGAGCACAGAGCAAAAGAAATAGCTAATGGCAAAACCAATCCCTGGGTGGCAGCCAGGCATGCCAAAGGAGGTAGAAAGAGCTGAGCTTCCCCAAGGGTGCCATTGTTGGCTTTTCAGAACACCGAATGATTTTACCACAATCTGTGTCCCTAGCGAGCACTAAAGATCTCTGTTCAGTACTTGCATGAATACCAACAATCAGAATCATAGACTCATCGTCAGGAAGAGATGTTAAAGCTCAGCTATCCAATTGTTTTAATTTTCCATTGAGGCAAATTTTGCCCACAGACAACAAGGAAACAAATTAGAAGCAAAGTCAGGTTCAGAAAACATTCATTCTTTCAATAATCATCCATTGAATACATTGTGTTAAGTATTGTACTAAGTATAAGAGTTACCTTAATGAATAACATGAACATGGATTTTGATTATCCATTTCCTGTCATACAACCTGCCTTTAATTACCTATGAGGCTATCCAATATTCTTTACAATATAAATTTTAAATTGACTCCAGACTCAACCCCATTGTGCAATAGATCTGATGTGACTTGTTGAGAGAAGGAGTTCTTTTCCCAGTGTCTTCAAGTGTATTGATGTTCACAGGGCCCGTCTATCAGTTCATCTGGAACACTAACTTGATTGAATTTAGTTTATGTGTCACTGAAAGGCAAGTTTTCCATGCCAACATGGGTAATTGGTTTTCATTCTCCAGTAGAGTTGGCAAAGGGCTTAAACATCTCTCATTGGAGAAAACATCTATCTCTCAAAATTGACTTTATCTTAAAGTTGCTCAAATAATAGTCTAAACTCTGATAAGGTGGTTGATATTGGGGTGTCTATTATTAGTAACAAAAGTGAAAAACCGAAAGAGGCTAGTTTAGGAGCTGCCAGAAATCTCCCTGCCTAAAGGTGATATTGTGGTCATGAGTTTAACACTGGGTGTCACTGCGAGAAAACCTGGGATTAGCAAAAGAAAAAGAAAAACAAAAAATGATGGGCTGTTCTCCATGGAAATCTTCAGTAAAAGACAAAAGATTTATACTGATCTCTATTTTAGTTTAAAGGTAGACTTAAACCCCTCTCCACCCCTAGTCCCTGTGCTGAAAACACATGCTAAAAAGAGGCCTCCGTTCTTTTAGAGGTAGAATACACGACTTTGAAAACTAAGTGCTTGGACTCAGACATAGGGAAGGGATACTTCATCCTGCCACTTCGGCCAGTGTATAAAGAAATGGTATTTTTCTAACTGGCTGTTTATAAGGCTGCTTGGAAGGGAGACACGACTTTCCCTGGACCAAATGGAGTTGAGAAGTGGGCAAGGGAAGTGTGCTTGTGTTTCCAGCCACCCTAACAGTCAAGAGTTGTCTTGCGGATCTAAGCGGGATGTAGGCTCCAGGGACACCTGTTTGTGCCTGCAGAGCCAGATCCAGAGCCCTGCCTCTCCCCCGTGCCTTGGCAGCTCCTGTATTGGCTGATTTACCTGCGAGGCTGAGTGTAGATCTGTCTTTACGCGGCCACCGCCGCCAGCACGTACTGTCAAGACAGAGGGAAGCCAAGCGAGGAGTGCAACTGCCGGAGCCAAGAGCGGGAGGTGAGCCGCCTTCCGGACGAGTTGACTGCGGCTTCTTTTCCTCCTGACACACATGGAGTTTGGTGGCGACAGTGCCGTAGACCGGCAGACAGATACTTAGCCAACTGGATGTGTATAAGCTGGCTGTAAAGGCAGCGGCCGCCTCACCCGGACCTCCTGCTGGCAGGATGTAAATATACCTGCAGACTGGCCAAACAGGACTGCCTTTTCCCCCCAACCCCTCCCTCCTCCCACCCTCTCCCTCAGCTAACCAGCATGAGAGGAACTGAGAAAGCAACAGCCTGCAAGTGACAGCTCCAGCCTGATTCCGTTCGTCTCTGAGCCGAGGTGGGAAGTTGATTGTGCAGCAGCTTCATTGTGAATTCCTTTCACTGGCATCGCTATGTTTGCCTCTATCTGGTATGCCAAGAAGCTGGGTCGCAGGTTCGTGCACAATGCCAGGAAGGCGAAATCAGAGAAGGTATGGAATGAGTGGGAATGAAGATTGCCTTTCCGATTTGCCAACTGCCTGCTTGGACTACTGGTTTGAGTGCAGACGCAATCTTTATTAGGCTGAGAGGAGAACCTGCCTCTCGCTGTGAATGTGGACCATGCCACTCTGAGAAGGGGTAACTCACTTAGGGGGAAGCATTTAGGGTTAAGCAGGATTATTGGCTATTCAAAAGGTTTGGTGAAATCGTCAACTGACAGAATGCCTTGACAGACTGAATATTCCTTTAAATTACATTGAATAAAAGCAATTGAGCAGCTGCAAATTTTGCTTGTTCAGGGAGCTCTCTAGTAAACTTGTTGCTATACTGCATTATTTTTATTGCTGTGATCTAGGTTCTGAGGAGGTCATTATACATACCTGAGTCTTTGGTGTATGTGTTCTAGTGTGTGTCCTAGGAACACAAATTTTGTACTTTCAGTACCATTGACCAGACTCTACAGGGGTGTTTCACAGCTTTTCAAATAAGCAAAGCCCTAATTTCAAAAGTGTTTATAATGAACAATAATTATATATATATATATATATATATAATTAAATAGTTATGGCTATCTAGGTAGAATGGCTTTGCATTTCTTTTATTCAGCATGACTAGTTGTTTCCAGAGAACCTCTGCATGGATTTACCTCATTGTTTATGTTTATTTAAGAAATTAAAAGCGATTGTAAGTTCTAAGGTGTAAGCTTAGAGATAACAGAAGATAGTGGCTTATAACTCTAACTTGTCCAGGGCTGTCTGAGGTTGTCACATTTAAGGAATCAGTATCCAATTGAATAGGTTTTGAAAACTTCCAAAGACAACACATTCTTGTGAAGCTGAGATTTTTCCATATTACTCAGAGAATGTAATCTTTAGCCCAGTCTACTTTCTGCCAGTTATATTTTTGAAATTGACCCAGAGATGGCTCTGCTGGTCTGTAGCAGTCCTTTCTGTCAACTACAAGGGTGCTTTCACTTTAACTTACTGTTCATTCCTTTAGAGTGGGAATGCTGATAAAGTTAACAAGAATCCAGAGGTAAACCTAGATATATTTGGATGTAATGTGGAAAGAGAAAATGTCATTGATTTCTGACTTAGGACTGCAGCCTTTTAGAATGTTCAGGTTTCAAGATTGTAGAATGATGGCCAATTTGCTATTCAATGACCCTCTTGGTGGAAGAGAAGGAGGGGAGTTTGGGGTAGAACTGGGAAAGATTTCAAACCTAACTCTTAATGCACCAGCACCATATATATAAAACAGTTGGCTTTTTATGGTTTTCCTTCATTGGAGGGGGGAGTGCTTTTCAAGTAATTTTAAGGAAAAAGGCTGGAGTACTTGTAAAAAGGCCTTCTTCCTATAAAAATTATAGGTTGCATAGATGAGAGGAATGTCAGACCACAAATGGCTCTGAAAGCCACTGGAAGATAATACTTTCTGTGAAATCATTATGCAAAGAAAAGTTGAGCCTCACAGTAACACTTAATTCCAGTCTCAAATGTGGTAGAAAGCAGTTTTATGAAATTCAGTGCAGAGTGCCTAAAAAGCTGTTAATTCAACAAAATAAGAGGGGTTTCCTCCTGAGTGGGGTAAGATGCTAATAAGGGGCCTCCAGTGTCTTCTGTTCATTTCTGTGATGGTTAATGCCTGGAACAAGCAAGAAGAAGCCAAATGTGAGGGGAAAGGTTTCAAAATCTTTATCTTACTCAGAGAGTAAGAAACATTCACGTGAGGAAATCAACATTAAAGAACAGAAGTTTTACTTCTCTGAGTGATAAAGACCAAAGGAAAAATTGTTGACTTGAATGCCCTTCTGTGAGCCAAGGAATCTGGGAGTTAATTTTCAACACTAGGTGATGATAACCAACAAGAAAACAGCATCTCGTTTTTATCATGGAATTTTATTCACAGAGCTCCTCGAATATATTAAAGGATATGCCTACCTTGAAAAATGTAGGCCCTCAGTTGATGCTTGGGGAATGGAAAAGGTTTATTTATTCTGTGTATCTCATTTTATCATGTGGCTTATTTAAACCAACTATTGTGAATTAATATTTCATCTAAAAGTTCAGTAATATACTTTAACTGAGGAAGCAGCTAAAAAATAGAACTGTGGGCTAAATAAATTCAAATAAAGCACTCCTATAACATCAGAGACAATACAGCTGCCAGTGTAGTGGGGACATAAAATGCTACTAAGCTATATTGTCATGGTTTATCATCAAATGAAGGAAGATGCATAAAATAAGTTCATTGTGGAGTTTTATTTAGAAAATGATGAGTATGCTTAATTGTGAAAAAAGCTATTGATAAATTCAGAGCATGTTTTATAGTATTTAGGGTGATAAATCTGTATCATAGACAATGATTTGATGATTATGAGTTTTAGTACTCGTTATAAATTTTGGAGATTTTTTTGTAGAAGGTAACATTTTTTTCCCTTCCTACTCTAATGAAAGCACTGATCATAGCCCTTCAGTCATATTTTAACATTCAGTGTGGTCTAGGAAGTATCTTCCTCAAGGCTGGGGTTAATTGAAAAACTAATTGGGAATGTGCAAGTCTAAATGTCACCCTCAACAAAGAGAATGCCTTATACCTGGTTGCTTGGCCTACTGTTTTACTTCATCCAATGCCAATAGAGTGAAATAGCATCCTGGAATGTCCATAGTAAGGTTCATAACAATAATAATATTAATATGAACCCCTGTTCACATACATCATGCATCAGCTGCTTTATACATAAGATTCGATTTCATTCTTACAGCAACCCTATTAGATAGAAATCATTTTTCTTGAAAGAGAAGACAGCTCTCCCAAGGACACAATACTAGTAATAAGTATATCAATCCTGTGATTTGAACCCTTGTCAGTGCGAACTGTTCCAAAACTGACTCCCTAAGTCTCTAGTGCTCTTTTGTTACCATTCTCCTGGAACCTCTTTTTTGGTCTACTCTGAATACAGTTAACAATCTTTTCTCATATTCCATACTTTTGTCTATTAAATGATGGATTGCATTTTCAATTAATCTTAAAGCTTCTTCAGCTGCCCTTTTATTCTATTATTATTATTTATATGGAATTCTTTGGAATTCCAAAGTCTTGAGGTTTATAGAATCAACGTTAAGGGTTACATAACTCAACCCCCTTATTTCAGAGAAGACTATACCTAAATTAGACAATTGTCTGTCTTGTTAAAGATTTTATGCTCTTTGTCCTCTCTAGTTGGATAAATCCAGCAAGCTATTGTCTTGGCATGTACTATTCCATTTAAGTAGTTTGTAATTGTCACATCATTATAACCTGAACATTGGCATTTGTACTCATTGTTTATAGACTCCAAAGATGTCTTTTCTCAAAAAGGACTTAAATGCTTGATGATTGTAGATGTGATCCTTTTAGAATGAGTCAAAGATATTAGGTGATTCATAGTGCCATTTTTCTAAAAAGGAACAGCAAAAGACTCTTTGTTATTCTTTCAGTAAAGAGACTTTGTTTACACCAATGAATTCTATGAACAAAATTATGTTAAAATTATAATATGAAATCAAGATTGCTTGGCTGAAATAGAATACTTCCATTCAAATCATTACTGTTTTCTTGACCCTGTGTAATTAATTCCGAAGTTAGTGGTTACTTTTTTGTCTGTTGTCACATTTCAACTTAAATGGCTTTATTTAGTCAATCTCCAGATTGTGTTACTTTAAAAGGGCAGCTGAAGAAGCTTTAAGATTAATTGAAAATGCAAAATCTGTTGACATATACCATGCAAGATTAAAAATGCTGAAAGTTGTGAACTTCACTCTCCTATCAACAAGCTATTACTTCTTTCATTTGTTTTCATTTTCATTTTTATGTTTATTTACTTATCTTTTAAATGCATACTATGAAAAGTACATGCATGATGCATTTAGGAAAGACTAGCATCAACATCCATCATTTAATAGTTACAAGTATGGATGAATTTGTCAGTGATGGAAAATCTATGAGTGATGTAACAGAATCCACATAACCTGACATTAGCCTATATTTACCTTAGAGAAATTTTTAAGAATCAGCACACTTGTTCTAGCCTTTTCCCCATCTAAACCAAACATATTAATTCAGCGTAAACTAAAATGAAAGATTACCTGGTAATGCAGTTTTTGGCAGTATGGTTAAGAAAAGAGTATTATGCCCTGGTCGATCTTGGTATGTTTAAAGAGTATTAGACTTAGAGTGAGGTCAAAGACAAAGGAGATTAAATCAATCCTTCTCTTTTCTATCTAGCTTGAAGCCAATCATTCAGCTTGGCTGGCCTCAGTTTTCTCATCTGCCAAATGGAAGTAACATCTGTGCTTCAGTAGATGGAATGCACTGGATAAAATCTAAGTCCCTTAATATGGACCACAAGGCTCAACTTGGGATGGCCTCTGCTCTCTTCTCTATCATATTTTGACCATCTCCCATTAGCACTCTCTATCCAGCATTCAGAACTGCATGTAAATCCCTAAAGGGCCCATGCTCTTACTAGCTTCTAGGATTTTACTTAATCTTTTTGGGTGAGAAGATGACCACAGTTTATCCATTTACCTCATCACCACGGCTAGGACACTTTCCTTGGCCTCTGTAAGTCATGGATGAATCTTCTATAAGTTCCCACAGCAACTTATATATTGCTTGTAGTCATCTTCATCTTGGTGTGATCCTTATTAAAATCTTTGAAATCAAGAACTATTCAATCTTCTTAGAAATATGGTGAACAAGATTTTTAAAAAATGCTTGACACTTGTTTCCATGCCGTATTTCATGGACTTTAAGTAGTCGTCAATTATTTCATGTATTACTAAGATGAAAATTTGGCCAATAAGCCTGTAAACACATCACTAACTGAAAGATGCATATTGATTGCAGAGATGTTAAAAATGTTAAAAGAGGGCCGGCGCCGCGGTTCACTAGGCTAATCCTCCGCCTTGTGGCGCCGGCACACCGGGTTCTAGTCCTGGTCGGGGCGCCGGATTCTGTCCCGGTTGCCCCTCTTCCAGGCCAGCTCTCTGCTGTGGGCAGGGAGTGCAGTGGAGGATGGCCCAAGTACTTGGGCCCTGCACCACCCCATGGGAGACCAGGATAAGTACCTGGCTCCTGCCATCGGATCAGCGCGGTGCGCGGCGGCCATTGGAGGGTAAACCAACAGCAAAAGGAAGACCTTTCTCTCTGCCTCTCTCTCTCACTGTCCACTCTGCCTGCCAAAAAAAAAAATGTAAAAAGAAATCAGTTTTAGAATCAATGAAGCATGCCATAATGCTGAAAGAATGTGTTTAGTTTGAGGATAAAATAAGTTAATACAAAGTACTTAAATGTTATACTTGCCCTCAAATTACTGTTTCTTCTTTGTAAATAACAATAGTTTGCTTAGAGAAGTATACTTGATAAACCTAAAATGGATCATACACTTTGTCCTGCTCTGATTAGACTCAATTATATTATGTAGTTTCCTCTGGGATTAGGGAGGTTAATGAGTGGAGGGAAAATGAACATGAATGTTATAGAGGAAATAGATTAAGAGCCGCAGCAAACTGGTGCCAGATTGCAGAAGAGAAAGTTTAAGAAGCTACCCAGATTCTCACCATATATTTATATGTTTAAATGAAGCAACAGTTGATATTTGTTATATTTATTCTGTTAGCTGAGAACTCTGCTAATACAAAGATGCATGAAAATTAGTTTTCAGAGAGAAACTACATTGCCAATAGGTGACTGGGAAAAGACACCATTATGGCTCTGGAAGTCACATTCTTAATCAATGAAACAACACTATGTGTCTATATATTGTATATACAGTATTACATCTATTTATAATACACATTATACTATATATAACAATTCATGTTTATAATGATGTGCATATCAAGCATATTTCTCTCTAAAAAATGAATTTTTGAAAATTAATTTAAATATGAAATGATGTTGAAGATTTGCCAATGCTCAGAATAACAAATCTCCATATGTCTATTTTCTTTATGGTAGTTTGAAGAGTAGTCTGACCTGGAAAGAGAGAGATGGACAGGTTGTCCTTTCAGCTCCCTTTTTTAGAGCCTTGTGAGTCTCTGAGATCTCGGTTGTGAGCAGTGCATGACTCAGCACTGGCATCTGCCTAGCTGTGGTGACAGAGAGGACAGGTGTTTGTCCATGCAGACTGCAGCCCTGCAGCTCTCCCTGTCACCTGGAAGGTGAATCAAGAAGCAGCAAAATGGACAGGAGCACCTGTTCTGAGGTCCCAGCACTGCTGCCCACCCTGGCAGAGTCCAAGGCCTAGCTGTTTTCAGGTCAGGGATGGAAGAAGAGGGAGAGGACAGGGTCAGAGAGATGGCCAAATGGAGGAGGGTGAGAGTAGGCTAGGGAGAAAAATAGCAAGTCACAAAACCATTGTAAAATTGCTATTAGTTATGATAATGACTATTGAGCACCTTACTCAAGCACAATGACATGCTCTTTATATTTATCATCTCATTCAATCCTCATTACAGACTTCTGAGGTGATCACACTTTATAGATCAAGGCCACATGTCACTAATGAAGAAACTGAGTCATGAGATGCTTAGATCCCAAATGGTAGAGCCAGCATTCAGGGCCAAGCATTATTGAATGGAGAGTGCAGAGCTCTAACCACCTACACCATGTGCTCCTCTTTAAGCCTTTTTTGGATTTGAGCAGACTTCTTGTGTGGAGCTGCGATAATAAACTGGAAACAAGATCAGATTTTTCACCATGGACCTTCAGAAATCAGATATCCAGACAGTCTCACTTTAGTCCAGTTTACAGAAATTTAATGGCAAAATTATTGCCCTAAGAAGAAATTTAGAATGGTCTTCCTCTACGGGTAGCAGGAAGTGATGTAACACCGAGAGATTAAGATGAAATGAGTTACTCATCTAGCAAGATTAGTTCAATCATGATGATAATTTGGTAAAGAGATAATCTACATGGCTTGTTTGTAAACATATTATATGTATGATGTTATTAGAGAAGCCCTCTTAAATAATGACTTGTATTCACTAATTTCATCTGGATTCATTTTATCTCCTCAAATACATTATTAAATCTTTAATTAAATTATCAAACCATTATGTATGTTGTCCCATTGAGTCAGGAACCTAGCACCTTGTAGGCCCTAAATGATCCACTTGGATGGATGACCCTTTTGAATGGAACCCTCTGAGCTATGTACAGTATAAGAATTCAGACTGGATTAGGGGTCAGTGGAAAGAGAAAGAGAGATCTTCCAGGTGCTGGTTCACTCCCAAAAGGAGGCAACCTGCAGGGCTGTGGCAGGCCAAACCTGGGAGTCTGGAACTCTATCCAGGTCTCTCACACGGGTGGCAGGGCACTTGGGCCAGACACATTAGCAGGGAGTTGGCTCAGAAGTGGAGCAGCTGGGACTGGAACCAATGATTATATTAGATGCTGGTGTCTCAGGCCAAAGCTAAATGCGCTGTCCGACAACACTGGTCCCACTGACTTTCTACTTTGCAGAAGGGAGGAATATGAGATGTTTTACTGCATAATTTGAGGCTCCAGTTCACTCCTTTCTCATTTTCTATGCCAATGATAACTGTGGTGAAATGAGCAGTAACCAGCAGAGTACCTGAGTGCCCTCAGCCACCAACGATGTATCAGACTATAAAGCTTTTTGGCTGTTGTGCCCCTCATGCCACAATATTTAACTTAATGGAATGTTTGAAATTTTTTTTGCTTGCATTCTTGATTTGGGAATTTCATTATTTAAGGAATCCCCACTCTGAACTTTACACAAAATTGTGTCCTCTCTCCCCCAAAACTCATATGTTAGAGCCCTACTTACCAGTTGATTGTATTTGGAGATAGCACTTATAGGAGATAATTCAGGTGAAATGCGATCATAATTGTGAGGTCCTAATCATAGAGGATTGGTGTTCTCAGAAGTGGAAGGAGGGGAGGGCATTTGACCTAATGGTTAAGATGCAACTTGGGACACCTGCATCACATATTAGAGTGCCTGGCTACCCTCATGATTCCAGCTTCCTACTAATGCACACCCTGGGAGGAAGCAGGTGATGACTGGAGTACTTAGGTCCCTGTCACCCATGTGGGAGGCCTGGATTGAGCTCCTGGCTCCTGACTTTGGCCTGGCTCAGCCCTGGCTGTTGAAAGAATTTGGAGAGTAAACTAGCAGATGGTAGCTCTCTCACTTCTTCTCTGTCTCTCCTCCTCACAAATAAAAATAAATAAATATTTTCAAAAGAAGAAAAAGGAACAAATACTGTGGTGCAGTGGGTTATTCTTCCAGTTGGATGTCTGCATCCTGTACCAGAGAGCCTGGGTCAAGTCCTAGCTTCTCTGCTTCCAATCCAACTTCCTGCTAAGGCACCTAGGATGCACAAGATGATTACCCAAGTACATGAGTTCCTGCTGCTCACATGGGAGACCCAGATGGAGTTCCTGTCTCCTGGCTTCAGCATGACCCAGCTGTTTTGCAGGCATCTGGAGAGTGAACCAGAGGATGGAACCTCTCCTTCTCTCCCTCCTCCTCTCTGTTACTCTGAATTTCAAATCAATAAACCAATACATAAAATTTTTATAAATGATAAATTTTTTTAACTTTTATTTAATGAATATAAATTTCCAAAGTACGGCTTATGGATTACAATGGCTTCTCCCCCATAACGTCCCTCCCATCCGCAACCCTCCCCTTTCCCACTCCCTCTCCCCTTCCATTCACATCAAGATTCATTTTCGATTCTCTTTATATACAGAAGATCAGTTTAGCATACATTAAGTAAAGATTTCAACAGTTTGCTCCCACACAGAAACATAAAGTGAAAAATAATATATGATTTTTTAAATGATGATGAAATCAGATCAGACCTATTGTCATGTTTAATCCCAGTGAGAGTCAAGTTGGGAATTGATAATTTCTTCTTCTTCTTCTTCTTTTTTTTTTTTTTACAGAAGATCAATTTAGTATACATTAAGTAAAGATTTCAACAGTTTGCACCCCCGTAGAAACACAAAGTGAAATATATTGTTTGAGTACTCGTTATAGCATTAAATCTCAATGTACAGCACATTAAGGACAGAGATCCTACATGAGGAGTAAGTGCACAGTGACTCCTGTTGTTGACTTTACAAATTGACACTCCTGTTTATGGCATCAGTAATCTCCCTATGCTCCAGTCATGAGTTTCCAAGGCTGTGGAAGCCCCTTGAGTTCTCTGAGTCTTATCTTGTTTAAAAACCATTATAAAAAAGAAGAGAATGCAGAGCTCTCTTCACATGCTTTTTCACTCTCCCCCTCTACCTCTCATCAAATGAGATCATAGAGAAGAGGCTGGTGTCTCTAAGCCAGGAAGAGAGAACTTACTAGAAACCAGACCTTTGATCTTGGGTTTTCTAGCCTCCAGAATGCAGAAAATATATTTCTGTTGTTTAAGTTACCCAACTGAAGATATTCTGTTATGGCAGTACAAGTATACTAAGACAGCACCTCTCACTGTACTGGCCATTTTTGGTGATGGCCAACAAGGACAGGTTTTGTAGTATCTAGATTCAGAATGTCATTACTAGAAAGAATCATATAACCAACCGTTTTTTTTTTTTTAATAATCTCATATACATAAGTTCTAGTAAGCACACAACCTCTACAAGTTCGACAATTACCTGCTCTTTTAGGGGTGGACTTTGTGGCATGGAGGGTTATATCTACAACCCATATTGAAGTGCTGGTTTGAATCCTGCCTGCTCCACTTGTGATCCAGCTTCCTGCTAATGTGCCTGGCAAGGCAGTGCAAGATGGCCCAAGTACTTGGTCCCTGCCACCTATGTGGGAAACTCAGATGGAATTTCCAGGCTCATAGTTTCAGCCTGGTCCAGGCCTGGTTGTTGTAGATACTTGGGGATGGAACCAGCAAAAGGAAGAACTTGTTTCTCTTACTCTCCCTTTCTCTCTCTCTCTCTGTTACTCTGCCTTTCAAATGAATCTTTAAAATAAAACAATTACCTAATTTTCGAAGGGTATAGAAAATGGGGAAGATGTAAAAGTTAAGGAGAAATAATGAGCTACTTTTGGAGGATCACTTGCTTATCTTCATATTCTATTATCTAACAGAGTAAGGAAAATAAATGCTAATTAGTCACCCTGAAAACTTGATAGAATTAAATAAATTAAACTCAAATTCTTGCCTTCCATACCTACTTGTTACTCTGTTATTCTAGATCATACATGTCACTCTAGGTCCCTCTTACCTATAAATAGAATTATTTGGTTTTTCATACCAACCATTCCTTAGTTACTTAAAAACTTGGCTGTGGAAGAATGTTTCAATTATGGAAGGACCTTAGGAAATTTTCACTAGGGTTTGCAACAAGGTATAATAAAATGAACACTGTCAGAGTTAGGAAGTAAGTGTTCATGGTATACTTTTCTCTTCCTGACAATATAGAACCATGACATTCAACCTCAGAAAATTTGGTGATTCTCTAACATGGGAAAGATGAAAACTGATTTGCTGGGGGAGAGGGAAAACTGGGTTGGGTTAGGGGGTATTGGGAAGATGGTACTTGGGAAGGTATAAGGAGAATAAGAAATAGAAGTCATTTTCTTTCTCCTTCTCTGTTTGGTATCATTCTGATATAATACTTAACTTCTTTTGTTTTCTAAGCTTCTTGTATAGATTTTTTGTCACCTTTCTGGACACCTGTCCTTCACTTGTTTGATGAATCCTCTTGATGGCACACCAAGAGCTGTAAGAGATTGTAGGTCTTAGTTCAAATATCACTCAATATCTTACTAGTTTAGAGACCTTGAACAAGCTACATCTTTTAAATTATAAGTGATTTCATGTTTTTAAAATGGCAATGACTATTCTGGTATAGATTTTTTATCAAGTTAAAAACCACGTTCAATAGTGGTTGATTGTAGAAATCTTCATTTTCTTTCTTTTCTTCTTCCTTTCCCTCCTTCCTTGCTCCCTTCCCTCTCCCTTCTTTCTTTCCTTCCTTCCTCTCATTCATTCCACTATTACACCTACTTTCAGAAAGGGTGCAAAACAGCGTTTGGTAGCTTCTTCATTACTGGAGCCTCACACTCACCTTTATCCCATGGACCTGCTCTCCCATCCTGATTTTATAGAATGAAGAAGTGTGTAATTATATCTCTGCTGCAGATTAGAGGCAGAAAATTGAAGAGAACATCTTTCTTGAACAAGTAGGGAGTTCTGGGTTTCCTTTTGGGTAATATTCTGGATCATCCTTTTAAAAATGTTTTTTCTCTCCCCACTGCTTTCCCCTCATCTTCTCCCTCTCTCAAAATGCAGCATAGTTTTAAGAGAGAGTGACTCTGAGTTTTGTGAATGTCAGTGTAGGTGCAGCCCTTCCCATAGGACAGAAAGTGATAATGTGCTGAATCTCTCAAGGTGCTCATCTCCCAGCTGGTAAATGCATCATATTACCTTTGCGGCTTTATTTCAAGCCTTGGAAAAATGAGAGAAGAGTCCTATACAATGTTACTTTGAATTACAGAGCTGGAGAGGATCTTCCTTTCACAAATGATAATAGTAACAGTAATGAACACTTACTGAGTCCTTACTATGGCCTAATGACCAAGTCACTATTCTCAAATTTCACAGCTCCTAACTCAACCATTCCTCACAATGACCCTATGTGTTATGTACTATTGTATTCATATTTTTACAGATGAGGCAGAGAAAAGTCATCTAATGTGCCCAAAGATGCACAGGTGGTATGTTCTGAAGCCAGAAAGTCTAGACCTGTGTACCCACTCTTAATCATGGAATTCCTAATTAATTCCTAAGTCTTTCAAATAAGTAAGCTAAATCCACAAAGGATATGATGGTTGGAAAGTTTTTTGTGCAATATCACCCTGTGTTGGTGTCCAACTTTTGGGGATTTGAACTCGGATATTTCAATGCTAGTCTCTCAGCCTCACTGGCTTCCACTCTACTGAGACAGATAACCTTACCTTCATTTTCTATGACCAAATTTCAAGATCTTTCCTTCCTCCCTGGTAGTCTTTGATCAACAGCACACCTGGTACTACTTGGTAGTACCTTCCCTGGTAGTCTTCAATCAACAGCAGCTGCAGGTGCCTTTCATTTCAGGAAAAAATGCTCTTGGTTGTGTTCATGTTTTGGGATGGCAATATTGATAACTTATGATGATATTTTCAGTAAATAATTGATCCGACTTCACTATAACTTCAAAGTTCTGCTTCCATTAAAAAAATAAAGTCCTCCAACAGGATGGCATTTGGAAAACAATTCCACTCCAGTGGTTGCATTAATTGCTACTTTGGGTGTTCCTGCTGTGAATTCAATGGAGCCACTTTGGATCTATTTCTTAGAAATAACCATCTTTATTACCTCTGCTCTAGGAGGCACCGTTTTGAGATTTTTCAGAGGCAAATATCTTAACTAATCTGTTTATCTTTTCCGTTTTCATTCTATAAGTAATCTTTTTCATTGTTATCTCCATCTTCAATGTCCCAGATTTAATTTATGAAGGATATGGGATATTATAGGATGTTTTCTCCTCTTGCTCTCTCAGCATATAATGTTACATTAGCTCCTCAAGTGGAACATTTTGAGTATCATGTTTAATTCATATATGAACCACTGTTTTATTAGAGTTGGATTTTTCTTCTTTGCATATCTCTAGAATTTACAAGAACTTTAAGAAAAGGCTGGTGTAACACACAATGAAGAATTTATTTTAGTATCAGTCATTTCTCCAGTGACTGTTTTGAGAAAAGCAGCATAAACTGTAGCTGATGAGACGGTGCTTGTAGGCAGTTAGAAACTACACTGTGTCTTTCAGAAATCACATTTAAAAAACATCTCAGATTAGTTTATGCTTTTTTGCATCTCAATTTTTTCAAAAATAATTTACCTATGTGGTTGTCCTGAATAGTTTCAAAATCATATTTTCCCTAGTTCTAGGTTGAGCCCAGGCTGGCCTCAGGAAAATGAAATTCAAATAAATGAGTTATGTGTGGCCTTTTAAATCAATTAACAATTAATAAATGTTCATTTGCCTCTTGGTATTGAACAAATACTTACTTGCTCAGTGCTACTAATAAAGCTGTGGAAGGACTTATAAGGGATACAGAAATGATCCAGTCATGATCACTTCCCTGGGAAGATCAAGTAGATATCAGTGGGGAAAAAACACAGTTAAAGCACATTTTTAGCAAGATCCATCCTGCTTTAATACTGTAATATAAACAATATGCCCCTCTTTTCCTTTTATTTTTTTCCACTTTGCCCAGATCCTGTGTGTGTGTGTGTGTATGAGTATATTTATTGAATTATAGCATTATTAAACTGTGAGATCATGCTTGATTGCAAACCAGCTGGTATATCATTCATTCACAGAGCCTTACTCATCAAGATTATATTAAGGCACATCTGGTCTGATTATGCTCTTAGGTAGCACATATGTTAAAAAGACTTCAAATAAAGAAACTATTCTTATTTGTAACATTCTCATTAAAATATATTGAAGCAGAAGATTAAAATATTTATGAACATGGTTTCTAGATCTAGACTTTCTGGCCTCAAATCTCAGCTAGCTATGGAATTTTGGAAAGTTGCTTAAAATTTGTGTGCTTCAGTTTTCTCATCTATAAAATGAGAATAATAGTACTTGTTTCATAGGGTGGTTATAGCAGGTATTATCTAAGTACTTTTAAATAAGTATGACATAAATGTAATATAATGTCAAGGAAAGAGGTGTTGGGGATGTTACTCTGTGAAAACTCTCAAATGATTGACCAACTCTTACATCCCATACACTGACCTTGATTTTCATATCTAGCAGGAATTTGTTGATCAGCTTTGTAATCATGTGCTCTGATCATCAGTATGAGTAGACAGGCAAACCTCTGCCCTACTACAACAACCCTAAGTTTCACTGAGCAGTGCTTTTGGATGATGGCTGATTTAAACAGTTTATCTCATCAGAGATACTAGCATTACTGCCATTTGGTTGCTGAGTCATAACTTGAAATTAATCTACCCAAGAGTGTCTGTCTTGATATCTACCCAAGAGAACATCCTCTGAGGAAGCACAGCAAGGACCTCTAATTAGTATAATGAACTTTAGTCTTCCTAAAGCTCCAGCTCTGATTTTGGAAAGGAATCAATTTGTTACTCAGTGATATAGATACTTCCATGTGTTTCTGTGTTAAAGAGACTGTTCAATTGATAGAAGCACATTGAAATAGAGGAGGATAATATACTTTTATCTTTATAATTAACATTAAATGTCCTTGAATGTGTATTGCCTCTTTCTCCATATCATAACTATTTACAATTTACATACCTTATCAGTAGTTCAAAAGATAATACATTTTTCTGAAATAGCATTATATTCTTTTAAGAAACTAGACATTGAGTATTTGGAAGAAGTAATCTCAAGAATCAACAAGGATATTAATTTAGTAGAAGGAAGCTGAGATGTGATGGTGAACATGTTCAGAACTCAGTGAGTACATTCAGTAATAGATGCAGAAGACCTGAAAGAGTAATTTTACCACAGTGTGAGTAATACATTATGTTCAAGGGTTCTACACATTTCCACTACTAGTTGAATAAGCAAGTCTTTGTGAAGTAGTGCATCTCAGGAGCTGAAAAGATAAAGTGGGTTGGTTGAGATTTTATTATGCAACTCATGTATTACAGTAAACAAGTGTTAGAAAGGACATGGATACAATTGACTTTAAGTTGAAAATCTGTTAACTATCCCAGTGTCCTGAGTGAGACACAGTACCATGTAGCTATCAAACCTGAATGTATTTTTTTCATTGTGATGAATATATACATAGTATCAAATTTACCATTTTAAATGTACAATTACGGAGCTAAGTACATTTGTAATACTGTACAATCACCACTACTGTTTCCAGAATTTCATACTTCCAAATGGAAACTGTATACATGTGCCTATTAGTCTTAATTCAAAAACTCTCAGATCTTTACCATTTGACCTGAACATAAAATGTGCTGATTAATTTAAAACAATTGTTCCATCTACCTGTTACAAAGAAATGTAAATGCTATACTTCCATTATTTTTGATAAGACTTTACAACATCTGAAATAATAATGTGGAACATTTTATTACAAGTAATGCAATTTAATTTCAGCTGAGTACCTTTAGCTTTACTAAGATTAGTAATTAAATATTTAGTTATGTAGTAAATTAGCTATGCCATGTGATCGTTGGAAAGTAAGTACTCCATTTACTACAACATAAATGTTTTACAAGGTATTGTAATGTAACTAGTAAATTAATAATGACAGTTTAGGTTTCAGCTAATTAAACTCTTCCTTAGCATTTATTAATTTAAGGGTCTAAAGAAGAACAACTTTGACAGTGATAATAGCTGTAGCAACCAAAGATAAAATTGGGAAAATGCATTGTATGTAGATAGTTATAAAAAGTCAACTTTCAACTATCTTGCTTATGAATTTTGATTGGTAAATCTAAACTAAATATTCAATGAAGAGAGAGACTTTGTGGTAAGTGCCATAGCCTTATATAATCAAAATATTCAGTAATCATTGCCATATCAAATACATAAATTTTAAAACTATCATCAATGTGCCCATAACTGAGGTAAGGCTATTGAAACAGAATAATGAAATACAAATAGCCAAGTTCAGAAACATAGATTATTATGGCTGGAAGCAATTATATAATATCAAATAGTAATAACAACTATTTATTATAGGTAGTAGATAGCAAAGCCTTTTTGCAAATGAAGAAATTGAGGCCAAGAACTATTTGGTTTCACATATTCAAGCTTTGGCTTTAAAAAGTTATCTAAATCATAAACTGGCTTTTCATTTTATTTTGTATAATGGAAACGATAAGGAAGATATGGCTGCATTTGTCACTCAACCTTTAGTTTATTTAGGAAAATACTTTGATTTGGTTGAAGAAATATCCCCTTTAGTCTCAAAGTCCTGCACTTGAATAAGATTTGTCATTTACCAGCTGAAAATGTTACTTAACTTCTGTGAGGCTCAGTTGTTGTTGTGGTTTTTTTAAATCTATAAAATGGAGATAATGGAGGTAAATCATTACCCACAGCAGTATTATAGACAGTAGGTGCTCAAAAATCAATTCATTTTTGTATTAATTCAAAGAAATAGTAAATAGAATTCCTAATAGGTGCCCAATGTATTCTCAGTTAAAAATCCAAAAATAAAATAACATAATTTAACCAATACCCACCCTAATTCTGAAGAGCTCAGGTTATTGAGGGAAGAGAGGCATGCAAATAGACTCCCTACAGCACGGCAGTTCAAATGTCTTCATCAAAGCCGTGTCATAACAGAGGTGCTGTAGAGTCCACAGCATTTGCAGGTCTAAAAGAAAAAGTGAGAGAAAAAAGAAAGGGAAGAGGAGCTTCAGGAGAAGGGATGAAGCTCGGAAAAGCCTAAAAGATAAGAAATTTGACAGGGAGAGAAGGCGAGGGGGTCGTTCTGAGCAGAGGACACAGTCTGAGCAGAACACAGGGTCCTCCCAGAGCGCAACCTTTTCGCGGACCAGATGTGAAAAGGTTCGGTTTGCCATCTAAGCGATTTGAATGCTATTTGACAAAGGATAGAACGCTAGTGTCACTGAAGGGTCTTAAGGAGAAAGAGACTGACATGATCAGATTCAGATTTTAGGAACACTTTACTGGTAACGGTGTGGAAAATGTATTAGAAATGAGCCAGGATAGAGGCAAGGAGAGCCTTCAAGAGACTTACTTCCACAGTATTCGCAGCTTAAGCCTGCATTAAATCACCTGGAGGCCTGGTTAGAACACGGGCTGCAGAGCTCCACCCGCAGTTTCAATGGAGAATGAGACTTCTGCGCCTTTTAACAAGTTTTCTGGAGCCACTGCTGCTCTGGGACCCTATTTCAAGAACAACTCCCCCTCCCTCGATACGGAGCTGTCTAAGTGTCAGCTGCTGCAAGAATGTACAATGAACTGGGTGGCACGAACAACACTTATTTCTCACAATTTGCTGGAGACTGGGAAGTCCAAGATGGAAGAAGCCAGCAGATTCGGTATCTGATAAGAGCCTCTTTCGTGGTACACAGGCAGCCATCTTCTCCCTATAACCTCATATGGTTATATATGATATTAGAAGGCTCTACTCTTAGGATCTCATCACTCCCAAAAGGTTCCACCTCCTGGTACCAGTGCACTGGGGATTAGGTTTCAACATAGCAATTGGGATGAGGAAGAACATGGTCGATAGTAGGGGTTAGCCATGAACTGTATTGAGGCAGTGGGATAGAAGCAGTGAATAAAATTCCACTACCAAAGCCTCATTGATTAGACTCACTCTAATGGTACATTTCTGACTGCTGAGATTTTTCTTGGATAATATGTTTCTGCCTTAGGCATTTAATAATGCTGGAGGGTATTGTGTAAAATAAAGGGAACCAATTGTTTCCTACCAGGGTCAGACTGGGTAAAAAGTGGCATTGACCTGCAGTGAATGTTACTGCAGAAAACAGCCTTAGGAGTTGCCTAATTCAAATTCGGATTCAGAGAATAAAGAGACTTGTCCAGGCTCTGGGCTGGTTATCTAAGGAGATTGGTTTCTAACAGAAGGCTCTGCTACAGAGGAGTCTTGCACATTCTCTGTGCTTTGAGCTATGCCTGTTATAATCAAAGGGAAACAAATGTGGCTGCCTCTTAGTTATTTCAGTGTTTTAATTTTTTTAAAAAAGTAAACAAATACTTTACAAAAGGTTTATATGATCATTTTGTTTTGGTGGGACAAGAGTTTACTGTTTGGTGCATGTGTTTGTTTTTAAGTTAAACATGATCTCTCTAATTACCTTTCATTGTAACCAAGGTTTCTCCTTCCTGTAGCCCCATTGTTGTTATAATGCAATGGGCTTCATTTGCTGAGTGTAGGAAAAAGGCTTTAATTGACATAATTAACTCTGAGGTGGTTACCTTGGATTTAAAAGACATAGTTGATTCTTTCTGGATGTGAGGGTATTGCCTGACACAGGCATGCATGCTGTGTGTAATAATGAAGGTGGTTTGGGAAGAATTTTGTGCTCTTAATTAGGAATGAGATGAGGTAGCCTTCTGTCGGCAGGAGGCTCAGGACACGGGCCTGAAATTGCAATGAATATAATGAAATTACCTCACACCTGAGACAGCTCTCTCACTAAAGGGGACACAGCCATTCTTGCAACGCTGCACTTCTGTGGGGTGGCGATTTTGTAGTGGGATGTTCTGAAGGGAGAATTGATTGTGTAATTGGGAGAATTTCTTTTCTTCTTCCTTCTGCATGTGTGTGTGTGTGTGTGTGTGTGTGTGTGTGTGAGAGAGAGAGAGAGAGAGAGAGAGAGAGAGAGAGAAAGTAGCAGAGAAAATTACTTGGGTCTCTCAAATTCTGTGCCTCTAATGGAAGGGCTTTGGAGGGTTGTTTTGTATATGAGCAGTGTGTCCAGGATACTCTAAATGATGTCCAGAATAAATAGATTGTACTTCTGTAAGCACTTGATATGATTGCCTAATATTGCAGCTCATAAATGTTTACAAGATAAAATACTATTACATTAGAGTAATTTCTCCCAGGTATAGGGATAGATATTGAGCAGATATTACTGAATACAAAGAATGTTTTTAAAATATATATAAAACTTTACGTGCATTTTAATTTCAAAGTTGGAGCAGGTTTGAGCTAATTAAGCCTCAGGGACCTTACCTAAAGCATTAAATTGAGTAAACCTTTCCCCTCTCTTTCCCTTCCCATCCCAGTCCCCATCTGTGTCCCTGCCGCTGTCCCCTTCCCCTTCCCTGTCCTTCTCTCTCCCTTTCTTCCATTTATTCTCTCTTGTCCTCTCTCCCTGTCTTCCCTCATTCTTTCTCTTTCTCTCCCTCTGCTTCTCTTTTCTTTTTCACCCATCTACAAAACTTTGAGTGCATGTTTACCAAGAGTGTGTGAAGAACACCAAGTATACCAGCACAAATAGGACAGATCATTTGACCTGAAGGAGTTTTCATCTGAATGTAAGCAGCAGGCAAGTCACCTCTCAATCACAAAGTAGTTTATACCAAGAAAAACCAAGACTATGGGTATTCCAAATAGAGAACACATAATTACAGCATGAAAATAGAGAGCATTCCATGGAGAATATTGAAAATGTACTAGTCATAAAGAACAAAAGGATTTTGATAGGTTTGAAGGGGAAGGACAGCATTCCAGGGCAAAAAATAAATGGGGCAACAAAGAGATAAGAACATTTTAAGGAAAGTAGGTGTATTTATTCTCTTTGTAGAATAGGATGCTGAAAGTTGTACCTGGAAAGGAAGAATTGGGCAATGTTGGAAAAAGCCTTGTTTACTACAGTAAGGAGCTAGATCTTGATTTCAGGAACAGTAAGTAAATTTGTTATAACTAATTAAAAATCCACTTGCACAAGAAGATATATTGTAATGATAAAAGTATAGACCACCAGGGTTTCAAACTTAGGCTTTGTTTTTTGTTTAATATTGAGGAAGTAATTTCATATCTCTGTGTCTCATTCCTCTCCTCTCTAAGAACAATACTTCCTTCATGGTATTATTATAGGAAATAAAGTAAATGATGTATATAAAGGCCTTAAATAGCATCTAGTTATTATTGGGTACCAGTATTGTTCTTTTCATTTCTCTTTCCATTGTCACTACAGCTAAGATAATGTTAAGCCCTTTTGTGTTTTAAGTACTAAACCAGAAAATTACATTTGATTCAGGTCTTTTGATCCTTACTGTGTACTAGGATTTATGGAAAGCACTGACAACACAAAGATGAATAAGAGCCCAACTTGTAAATAAGGAATTGCACTACCTTAAGGTAGCGGTATAATGGAAACTGTTTATAAAGTGCTTTTGGAACATGAGCCAGTCACTAAACTCTGAAAGCTTTTGGTCTGGGAGCACATTCACATTGTGTTATGATATAGTTACAAGGAACTTTTACATGGAATTTGGCTCTTAACTCAGCATATTAATGGATAATAAGGAATTTATATCACATGTAAACCAAGGATATAAATCAGAGTTGAGTGATACTTAAGTGTGAAACTGGATTTTTCTAAATGACCTGGAAGACAAACAAATGAGTGTCATGGGAAGGGGGGATGCACTGGTGATGAACTATGTATGGTACTGGAAAAGCTTTGATAGATTGGGGAAGAAATAACTTTTGGCACAAGAGAAAAATTAGCATACATTGAGCACTTATGCACCACGCATGATGCCAGGCATCATTTATTTTTGACAGGCAGAGTGGACAGTGAGAGAGAGAGACAGAGAGAAAGGTCTTCCTTTTTCCATTGGTTCACCCCCTAATGGCCACTGTGGCCGGCAGACCGCGCTGATCCGAAGCCAGGAGCCAGGTGCTTCCCCTGGTCTCCCATGCGGGTCCAGGGCCCAAGGGCTTGGGTCATCCTCCACTGCACTCCTGGGCCATAGCAGAGAGCTGGACTGGAAGAGGAGCAACTGGGACAGAATCCAGAGCCCCAACCAGGACTAGAACCCTGTGTGCCAGCGCCACAGGCGGAGGATTAGCCTAGTGAGCCACCGTGCCAGCTATCCAGGCATCATTTTTATGTTTTGTCTCATTTCATCCTCACGTTAATATATTGGACAATAGTATTATCCCTATTTTATAGATGTGGTAGCTGAGTTTTGCTTAAAAATGACGCAAGACCATATAGTATTATAATTAAGAAATCTAAGCAAAGCATTCGATATCTAAATGTTTAATATTCCATAAAACATACTACATCCTCTTCTATGCCTTCATTCAGTAACTAATTACAATCCTTGATTTATGCTGGACACCATGCCACTCTATTTTACAGTCTTTCAACATAGATATGAAGTGGATACTATTATCACTACTTTATAGATGAGAAAGTGAGGTTTGGAGCCATGCAATAACACAAACTGTGTAACTAGAATAGTTCATTTCTGTCTGGCCTGAATGCTTTGCCCACTGATTACTGTATTGATTATCAGAAAGCATGAGTCAAACATAACAGTCTGGAAACTTCCTGTGTGCCTCTGGCCCTGATCACAACTGCGCCAAGTTCCCCCCTTGGAATCATGGATTGGAATGCTCAGGTCTGTGATGATGTACATTCATTAATACCTTGGCTTTTGGAGTTTAGCAGTTGTTTCACTTCTCTTCATAGCCTTTAGAAAGCACTTTCCCAAGACAGCTAAATAACAGGAAGAAGTAAGATCAAGATTAAATAAGGTAAATCTAGAATTTTCACAGAGTAGCTTGTACTTGGTTAGTGTTCATAACATGATATAAAATATGATAGTAGAAATATCACTTATTAAAATATTTATTTATTTGAAAATCAGAGTTAGAGAGATAGAGGGGGGAGAGAGAGAGGCTTCCATCCACTGGTTCACTCTCCAGATGACGAGGCTGAAGCCAAGGGTCAGGAGATTCATCTGGGTTTCCCCCATGGGTGGCAGGGGTCCAAACATTTGGGCCATCACCTGCAGCTTTCCCTAGGCCATTAACAGGAAACTATATTGGAAGTGGAGCAGGTGGGACAGAGAACCAGCATCCATATGGGATGCCAGCATTTCAGGTTTGGGTTTTACCTTCCATGCCACAACACCAGCCCCTAAAGGTATAATTTTTAAAGGTACAATGCTCAACTCCCAGGAAAATGCAGTTAGTAGTATCTATAGATTCTACATTGTGATTCTTATCAGTCTCTTTCTCTGGAAAAATTCACAGGCATATGCAATGATATCCCTAGTTCTGCACAAAGAGACAGGTCATCTGTCCTTACTAATAATAATCACCTTTTCAAGACAAGTTCTGGTATGTGACAATACTACAGTAAAGCTCCTTAGAATAACATCTTTATTAAATAAAAGCCATATGCCTTCAGGGGGATAGAAGAGCACATTGTATAATCCTCTGCTTTGCATATTGAATTCATCTGCCAGACCTTTCAAAAAAGAATTCAAGAGGCATCTTAAAGTGCAGAATGACCTTCATATTTTCATAAAATAAATGATTAATGTGAAGACCATTAATTCCACACATATTCTGTTCCCCAAACAGCTTTATCCATCCTGAAAAAGGCCGTCTATTTTCAAGGATAAATGATACATATTTTAATACAATTATAAACAATCAAGTATGTAATTTATATTTGTTATGCATAATAAAATACATAATTGAACATCACTCCATAATTACTCAAGGCATTAAAACTGGGAAGTAGAAAGAAGCTATTTTGCTGTAGCATCCTGAGTTGGGAAGAATGTTTATAAATAATCTCATATTATTAGGGCTGTTTTTATTCCTATTTCATTTTCTCCAAGTGTTGTTAGATACATCAGTCTTGATTGTATACTGCATTTGGATATATGCTTTAAGCAGAGTGACCAAAGAATACCTACCCAATCTATTTAGGTAAAATCTAGGAACTAAAAGTTTGTGTCCAACATAATGCTGATCCATTCAAATAATCTGCTAGCAGGTGTTTTACTACAGGTGTCTATAGACTGGCCCAAGATTGCACCTCAGAAAATCTGAACATTTAAGCTATGTAATAGGCAAATGTACCATTTCTTCCAGGCTGTGAAGTAACAGTAAAGATAGAAAGCTTAAATTCACCTATTTTTTTGTAGATCTTATCATCTAAGATAATCAAATAGTTCACCACCTTTCAGTATAGCTAGATTGTACTAAGTACTTTATTAATGACAATTATTAATGAAGTGATAACAGCAAACATTTATCAAGTACTATGCCAAGAACTTTAGGTATGTTTGTTTATTTAAGCATCAAACAGTCCTGTGAGATAAATATTGTTATTCTTGTATTATAGCTTAGGAAACTGAGATGTACCATGACCTATGTGACCTGTTATGGACTCTATAGTATGATCTGTCTTACAGATTAAAAAAGAGGACAAATTGAAAAAACACAACAATAATTGGATGTAATTGTCAGTTTCTACATGTGTATGAGATAGGTGTTCTCTTGGAAGTGGCTGGGGTTTGCCTTTGAAATTAATGTTCATACTATAATAAGGAGGACTTGGCACATCATAGAGATTGTATACCATTGAATGAAATTGAAGATTCTCAGCAGGCTCTGAGCTGGCTTCCTCCTGGAGGAATCAAAATGTCTGAGTTGATGATTATAGTGAAGAAAAGAAATTCTCTACATTACCATACCTGTCAAGGAGAAGGATGGATATGTGCAAATGAAAGGTTCACTGAGCTGCCCCTATCAGGAATAATCATATTCCTTATTTTAAAGTAATGCCCCATTTGATAGCTGACGCCAGCAGGAGTTGATTGAGTGTGTTCTTAGAACCTATGCCTGAACCCTGCAGGGAGTGTACTAAATGTAGAGGCGCCTCAAAACACACTGCAATCTGGGAAGAGGTGGCTGGACTTGACTTGATCTATTTCACATTCTCATAAGTGCTTCATGTGTATTGCAGGTGATCGTGTCATAACCACATATTACATTTCTGAATGTCATTGTGTTTTTTCTTGTGTTCCACAAAACTTTTCTGCCTCTATATTTTAATCCCTCTAGATTGTTTGATCTGTTTCAAACACACCATCTACTCCTAAAACTCTTGCTTTTGCTTATATCTTTTCTTTTTATGGGATGCTCTCAATCATTTCTTAAGACTCAAGTCAGAATCACTTTGCAACTAATAGTTCCACATTTACTCTGTGCTGTTTTCTGTCCTGCTTTTGTGTCTGTTGACTCGGTTGGGGTCATGATATTTCCTCCTCATAGGGCATAACAGGTAAGCAGAGACCAGGCAGGGGGCACACAGTACATGGAAGCATGGATCCAGGAATGAGATATCTGAATGCAGGAAGTAGCTTCAGCGAATAAAGCAGTGACTTCTGGGCCTATGAGCTTTACTGGGTCATTTATATATTATGATTCAATGTAGACACCATGTTGTTTAGTGGAGATTGAAAGACTTATTTCTGGCTTTTAGAGGGCCTACACCAGAGTAAGACCTACATACTAAGAAGCACATTATGAAGCAGATAGTAGGAGGTATCATAGCTACCCCAGAGGAAACAAGGGATTGTTCACTGTATTTGCAAAGTAAAGCTGGAGGAATCTTAGAGGAGCATGAGTGCCAAAAAAGTTATTGTCCTGGAGGTTTCCAGTAGATCTCAGACACTGCACTGAGGACCTCAGTCCTTAGGACTGGTTCTAATGGAATAAGCCAAGATCAATCCTGCTCTGAAATGGGAAGGATGGAAAATGGCAGAAGCCTAACATTTAAAACTATGGGGTCTTCCTTGGGGCAAGTGCTTAGGTTGCATCAGAGCAAAATTGGAGCAGCCAGTGCAGAAGTCTGGCTAGTGCTTGGCTGTCTTATTTAGGGCCTGAGGCAGTTTATATTTATTGGTTGGGACTTTGCACATGCTAACTCCCATCACTAAGTCACTGTATTACCTTGGGTAAGTCTGTTTACCTCATCAACACCAGGTTCCTTCATTTAAATTAGAAATTAATATTTACTTCTTCAGGCTATTCTGAGTAAGGGAGCATATAACTCATTATACAGTGTCTCAGGGACAGTAAGGACTCAATTAATGCTTATATCTTTATCATCATTACCATCATCGCCATTATCACCATCAATATTCTTACCACCCATGGTGGGGCAGATTTTAGTTTAGTCCAGCTATTGAATGCTAAACATTGCAGATGTAGGAGCCTGAATTCATACACTCTTCCATTATAGCACTTTATGTCATGCTGTGAAACGTTGACTTGTCTGTCTTGTTAAATTATAAGTTCAGCTATATATGTCTGTCAAAAGTCAGGGTATGTTGAACAAAAGAATGACTTAGCCAGAAAATAAGTCTAAAAATATGTTGCAAGAATTAAAATTAGTCTATACTTTGTTAAATTTTATTTTCTTGGGTATATAAAATTAAATAAAGGATATGATAAGCAACATTGATATAATAAGCATATTTGAAATATGATATTGTGTGCTCTGTGTGATCCTTTACACACATGGTTCATGTCCATTGGACCTGACCTTGTGCTGTGTGTACTCTTCACCCAAATGAAAACATTTTATTTTAACAAGCTATTGAAATCTAGCTCACCATCCAATCATCTGCCTCTTATATACAAAAAGTGTGCCACAGATGTGTGCTAAATTGTGTTAAATGGGGAAAGAGTTGTCTGTTTTCTCATTGTAATTAAATCAGTCAGTATACAGTTAAGATGAATATGGCCCATTGATTTCTATTTTATTTGTTGTAAGTGTTGCTATCCATTACAGGTAGATTTTTTATTTCTCATAATCACAAACAGGAAGGCATCTGCTTACCTGGGTATCTTCTGAAAAGATATGTGTACCGTGCCAGCAAATTTGTATTCAAAACATCAGCATATAAGCTGTTGTGTCAGGAACACTGAAAATGTGATAAATATTAATTTCTAGGCTGATATTTTGTCAAGGATTTTTAGAACCTGCATTGCATGCTTTTGTTTTTGCCCTTGGAGTCTTTTGAATAAGAAAAATAAAATCGGCAGTGTTTAACAGGGCCATGTCCATGTTCAGAGGTCTGCCACTATTTTATTTTTCTACATGATGAGATCCTACCCTTGATTATGAAAACTATGTGTTTGCTGGCTTTTCTGTGCATAATCTGGTTTTTATAGATGTTAGGAGCAAGAGTAGATTTTGTTTCACTTTATTTTTATAAATCAGAAAGACGCATGAAAATGGCAATCTGCAGGAAAAACAACAAGTAGGAATAGTCAAAGAATATTAGCATCATATGCATAAGCTCTTAAAAGATGAAAACCCTAGTCTAAGAGTATGTGCTTCAAAAATGATTGTTCACGTAGTGGAGTCATTGATAGATGTTTTCTATCTCATTTGGAGTACACTGCCAATGGAGCCGTCAGAATTGACTGATGATTTTTCAGTCAGGATGCCTTAGTTTCTAGTGCAAACCTCTTTGTCTGTACTTGAAAATGGAGATTAAAGTGCTCTGGAGAATAGGAGTAGAGCTTGGTTCTTAATCCTTGATCTGCGTTGCTATTCAGCTGTGTGACTTGGGTTGAGTCGCTACACCTTCCTGAACGTCACATTCTACCTTGTGAAACAGAGATAACAATGCCTCCTCCACAGATTTGCTGTGAGGTTACAAGAAACAACATGTGAGAGTGCTCAGCCACTGGGGATCAGTGAGTGGTGAGCTCTCCTTGCCTTGAAAGAAATAGTTCTATCTTGGCACTCAACTCCTGAATGATGTTTCTAGTTCCATTTATTCTGTCAAAGAATGACATTATACAAAATAGCCTTTTGAGTAACTATGAGTCCTCTAACATCACAGTTCTCTTCTCCATGGAAAGAAAGGAGACACTGGAAGCTACATGTATGATTTGGGCTCTGTCTTTTCTTCTCTGAACTTTCTGGTGAGGGGATAGAGAAATTGTGCTACGTGTACAATAGGTAAATGTGTCATTTTCAGAGAATCTGAAAAAAAATTGTACTAAAAGTAAATTCAACATCTTTTCTGGAATGATTTAGAAAGAAATTTGGGGACTTGGTTAAAATGCTGACCCTGATAGGGTGGTAGAAAGAAAGATTTGGATAGAGATCCTTCAGTCCCTCTCATGAAGTAATGTTGGAGAAGCAGTCAGTTTATGTAAGCCCTATTTTTCTTATGAGTCTCTGTTCCACTTTAAATATAACTTGTTAGAAAGATTAAATTTGATACCTGTAAAAGATGTGAAACATATGCAATGTATTGTGTGTTCTTGAGTGGTACTTTTCTTTCTTACCCTGTTTACTTCCCTAAAACTGACCCTCATGACTTCCCAGCCAAAAATACCACCTTTATTTGATAAAAAAAAAAAAAAAGGCTGGAGTGATCCTGTGGAGGAGCGAGAACCCCTGGCACAAAGCACCCTTCTGAATCCTTCTGTGAATCTGAGTCCTCCTGACCACCACCGGTTTGCAGAGCAGAACAGAGAAACATCCAGGACAGACCACGGTGGTATTGAAGGACGAGGCGTTATGGAGGGAAGTTCAGGGAATTCATAATGTGCTAGAAAGGAATAGCAGGAGATGAGAATTGAGCAATAAACAGGGTCCAGATCACGGAAGGCCTTTGTAGATGTGAGTCATGGGAGAGTTTTAAACTCCAGAGTGACGTGATCAGATTAGCAGCAAGATCACTCTGTCGGGAGAGTGGAGGGTGAACTGAAGGAAGGTGAGCCTGTCTACTCAAGATGGTCAGGGCTTTTCTGCAGACATCCACTGAGAGATGACAAGGCCCTGAACTTAGCAAGCAGTACAGGGACAAAACTGATTTGTAAGATATTTTGGTACTAAAATCGACAGGCCTGACGACTGTCTGGATGGGGAGGGGGAAGAGCCATGACATCAGGACTCCTGCTTGACTCATCAGGACAGGGCAGCCTCTGATACCAGGACTGCTTGCTTCCATGACAAGTTCGCTAGTCCAGCTTGGTAGGAAAGAAGTCGTTTCTTCTGCAATAATTGCATTACCTTCTTGTTTATATCGTCCTTATTGTGTGCCTTGAAGTATAAGTATTTGTGCGCGAAGCCATCTCCTGCAATTGATTTTAAGTTCAGCAAGATGAAGACCTTTTTAATGCATCCCTGAATCCCCAAGAAGGGCTGGCTAATTGCCATAAATAATAGGTACCATTGTCATTTCTCTAAACAGGCATATTAAATATATTTTCCATTTCTTCTTCTGGGCCACAGATTAAGTTCATTTTAAAAGCCCTGATCTCAGGAATGTCTCCTTTGGAATAGTATTTCTGCCCATTGGCTGATTCACAAATGACTGCTTTCTGATTTCATTTCTTCTCACAATTGGTTAATTGCTCTAGGTCCCTAAATCATCTTTCCCAAGCTTATTTGTACCCTGATGAGAATTTTTTTTTAAAAATATTGTTATAGGTGGAATAAATTAAAGCTGCTCTGTCCTCCTACTTATTTACAAAATTCTGTGTCCTTGGAGGAGGTTAGCTTAATCAAATAGGATCTGTGTATCTGGAGAAGGTTCTGGATATATCTTAGTACCTTAATTTCTTCAGGGTTCCTATAACTGAGTTTGTGATTATTGTTGTACAGAACTCTCCAATTTCTTAAAAGCAGGTCTACATACATGATAGAGTATAACAAAAGGAAAGTTTTTAACTGTGACACAGGAAGCCTGGGTTCAAATGTCATTCTGCCACAAGCTTTCTGTACAGCCTTGGAAAAGTCACTGCACTTTTTTCACTTCAGTATTCTTATCTGTAAGAATCAGAGCTTCAAACAAAGCTCTCCAGTATTCAAGGTCTGTTACTTGTGTTAAAGTTCACAGGACCGGTTCCAGCATTGTGGCACAGCAGATTATGCTGCTGCATGGAATGCCAGGATTCCATATGGGCACCTGTTCGAGTACCCAGCTGTTCCACTCCCAACCCAGTTCCCTACTAATGCCCCTGGGAAAGCAGCAGAAGGCAGCCCAAGTTCTTACGCCCCTGCACCCAGGTGGGAGAGCTGGATGTAATTCTGGGCTCCCAGCATCAGCATGGCCCAGCCCTAACCGTTGTGCCATTTGAAGAATGAATCAGTAGATGGAAGTTTCTCTCTCTCTCTCTTCCTTTCCTTCCTGTTGTCACTCCCTCTCCCACCCTACCCCCATCTCCTCCCCTTTCCTCTCCCTCTCTCTCTCTCTTCCCTCCTCCTCCTATCCCCCTTCTCTATCATTCTGCCTTTTAAATAAATAAATAAATAAGCTTCTTAAGAAATAAAATGCATGAGACTAACTCAGTGATATCCCTGAGATCCTCTTGGTCACTGAAGTTTGTCCTGTCATTGCAGGGAAGGACAGGACATAAGGCAAACCTGGATGGGCCCAGTATTTAAAAGTAGGATAAAAATAAGAACAGTGACAACAACAAAAGACCTAAATCCAGAGGTTCTCAGGAAGCAGGACAGTTGAACAGGCAATGAACAGGATGCAAATTGTATGGCCTTGGAGAGCAGGTGGTCATCCAGATAGTCAGATGGTATGGGGGAGGGGAGGATGGTGGTCACAGCAGGCAGGCAGTGAAAGGCAGAGAAAACCTTGGAGCATGCAGTGCTCAGAAGTCAGAGTCATGGAAGTCTGTCAGGAATTAGCAGGGCCCTGGCCACCTGCCTGGGTTCATGGGCAGGGCAAAGATTTAAGAGGGGGAAATGGAAAAGGGAGGGAAAAAAGAGAAAAAGAGAGTTCCAGTTTTGGAAGGCCTGACATATTAGGCAGGTCTCCAAAAGAGACTCAGCCAGGCAGGCAAGACAGAAGGCAAGCCCTCAGAACTGGGCCACCAGGTGGGGGCTGAGTTGCAGAAGTCCAGTTGTAAGAATTGGGACAAAAGGTCAGAACTAGGCTAATAGAAGGTAAGTTAATGCTGAAGCCTCAAGTTTTAGAATTTGGGCTATTTTATGATCTCTTCTAATCCACAGCTTTCATAGCAAGCAAGCACAGTTCTTCTGTTCTTCAGCTTCCCATCTTCTATAATAGACTGACAGTCTCCTTCCCTTTCTCACGTCCTCCTCTTCCAATATTCTCTCTGTCCTCTTCAGCTTGAGGATTTGCAAAGTTCTAAGTATGAATGCATTAGGAGTGTTCTTTGAGGAGACAGTAAGAAAAGGGAAAATGTGAATCACAGTACAACGTGATAAATGTGCCGGGCCAGTATGTGCAAAGTGCGGAAATCGCTGAGGAATAAGAAGCCAATTGCGTGCATGGGGAGTGAGGAAGATATCCCTAGAGCAAGCATTCTCTGAACAGGGCCTTGTAGGAGAGGTAGCAGAATGCCAGGTAGGTAAGTGCTACAAGAACAGAGCTGGAAGAGAGAATTATTTTTTTCTATAGGGCTGGAGTTAAGCAAGGAACAGGCTTAATCAGGGAATAAGTTGCAAAGTGTGGTAGGGCAGATGTTCAGAGATCAATGAGAGAATGAGGGGATTTTCAGAAAGAAAGTAGCACTAAAATTGATAGTAAAGAAGGTGAAACTCTTGGCACAAAAAAAAGGGATGATGGAATATGGAAGGGTGATAATAGTGAATAAAAAAAATTAGACATTGTGCTTGACCTGACAAGAGCTGGCAGAGAGCCAGGGCTGTAGCAATGTAGATGGCCAGGAACAGATTTAAGGACAGGAAGCAAGCAAGGGTCCCACCATGATGCACCTGAACTAAGTCATAAGCAATAGTCAGGAGTTGGTGAAGGTAACTAAGAAACATGGAATGGAATCTTTCCTTAGGAGCCTTCTTCATGAGGGCTTCCCTGTCTACTCAATCAATGTCCCTCAACCGTCTTAGTTCCCCTCCTCAGATTTTTTTCTCCCTTGTTCTTTCTAATATCTGTCACACCACATGTTTTATTTATAATGTTTTTTGTCTGTCTCCTGCTACTAAGATGAAGCTCTCTGAGGGCAAAGGTTGTGTCTTTTAAGATGACTTTTATATTATGATTCCTTGCACTTAGAACACTCCCTGGTGTGCAGAAGACAGTAAAATATAAGACTGCATGAAATCAAAGCATCCACAGGATCAAAACTTACAGCAAGAAAAGGCCTAATAACTGTTGAATATTCTAGATGGAGGGAACTCTAGAGACAAAAGTGTCCCCTTCATTTCACAGAAGATAGAAGTGATTTGCCCAAGGTAACACATAGAGCATGTCAGGCAGAGGTAATAGGAGGTGAAGGGCTCTGTCTCCCAGGGACTGATTGGCATGAAGGAACAGCAATAAGGGTGGATGACGCTATGGCCTGTGAAAAGGTGCTACAGCTACAGGGTAGTCCTGATATTACTAATTTGCAACTTATCAATGCAAAAGAGATAAATAATTTTATTTCCTTTTGTAATAGAAAAAAAATGCTTCTTTTTTTCCTCTAGGAGCTCTTCTCACCCATTTTGTTGTTTGCCTATTCTTATTTGTAAATTACTCTACCTTCCCTGTATTATTATAAAAATATGTATCCATTTTCTCTGAATATGAACATAATCTGTCAGTGGTATGTCTTTTCTATAATATAATAGTGTTTGTGTTTCCTTCAATTTTGGACTTTTACTAAACCTTGATGAATCAACACCAAGTCAATGTTCTATAAAATGGGAATGACAACATTTGTTCATTTTTCACATCTAGAAATGTTAGAATATTCTAAAAGTTATTAAGATGTAGAAATTATATGAAAGGTTAGATTACAGCACCGTGTGTTTCGCCAGTCTGCTTATTTGAGTCTCCCTCCCTTTCATCCCTCCTTCCCTCCTATTCTTCATCACATATTTCCTTATCACCTACTAATTACAGAGGGGTTTTTGTCAACACAAAAATAAATGAGAGGGGCCAGCGCCGTGGCACAGTAGGTTAATCCTCTGCCTGCGGTGCCGGCATCCCATAGGGCGCCGGTTCTAGACCTGCCTACTCCTCTTCCAATCCAGCTCTCTGCTAGGCCTGGGGAAGCAGTAGAAGATGGCCCAAGTGTTGGGTCCCTGCACCCGCATGGGAGACCAGGAGAAGCACCTGGCTCCTGGCTTTGGATGGGTTCAGCTCCAGCCACTGCAGCCATTTGGGGAGTGAACCAATGGAAGGAAGACCTTTCTCTCTGTCTCTCCCTCTCATTGTCTGTAACACTATCTCTCAAGTAAATAAAATCTTTAAAAAAAAATGAGAGAGCTTATAGCCAAGTGGCAAAGATAGAAAGCAGACATACAGCTTTCAACTATTCAATAAATATAATGCCATTTTTTACTCTACTTATGCTTAAATCAGTTAACAAATATACACTCATTTATTACTATGTTTTGAGGCATGGTATTGGACAATATGGCTCAAAAAGGAAACAAGAGAAATAAAACCTCTGCCCTTTATTCAAAGTCCTTACTGGTTATATGACTGAGGTGTGTGCTACAATGAAAAAGGGTGAGAGTGCTGACTTTACCCAGACAATAAGGAAAGCTTCTTCAAAGAAGTAATATTTGAGTTGAACTCTGAAGTCTGAATAGAAATGAACTAGGAAAGGAAATGTAAAGATGGACAGGAGGGGCCGGCGCCGCGGCTCACTAGGCTAATCTTCCGCCTGTGGCGCAGGCACCCTGGGTTCTAGTCCCAGTTGGGGCGCTGGATTCGGTCCTGGTTTCTCATCTTCCAGTCCAGCTCTCTGCTGTGGCCGGGGAGGGCAACGGAGGATGGCCCAAGTGCTTGGGTCCCTGCACCCGCATGGGAGACCGGGAGGAAGCACCTGGCTCCTGGCTTTGGATCAGTGCAGTGCACCAGCCACAAGGTGCCGGCCATAGTGGCCAACTGGGGGGTGAACCAATGGAAAAAGGAAGACCTTTCTCTCTGTCTCTCTCTCTCTCACTGTCTAACTCTGCCTGTCAAAAAAATAAAATAAAAAAAAAATTTAAAAAAGATTGACAGGAGGAGGTCTAGGCAGACAGAACACTATGTATGAAAGTCCTGAGATATGAAGGATTGTCTCATTACAAGATTCTTTTAAAAAGTTACATTTATTTATTTATTTGAGAGGTAAAAGGATGAAACAGAGAGAAAGGTCTCCTTCTGCTGGTTCACTCCCTAAATGGCTGCAATGGCCGGAGCTGAGCTGATCTGAAGCTAGGAGCTGGGAGCTTCTTCCAGGTCTCCCATGTAAGGAGCAGGGGCCCAAGCACTTAGGCCATCCTTTACTACTTTCCTGGGCCATAGCAAAGAGCTGGATCAGAAGAGAAGCAGCTGAGACATGAACCGGCACCCATATGGGATGCCAGCGCCAAAGGTAGAGGCTTAGCCCACTACTCCGCAGTGCCAGCCCCTCATTAAAAGATTAAAAAAGGGGCCGGTGCTGTGGCTTAGCAGGTAAAGCTGCTGCCTGCAGTGCTGGCATCCCATATGGGCACCATTTCAAGTCCTGGCTGCTCCACTTCAGATCCAGCTCTCTGCTATGGCCTGGGAAAGCAGTAGAAGATGGCCCAAGTCCTTGGGCCCCTGCACCCGCATGGGAAGACCCAGAGGAAGTTCCTGGCTCCTGGCTTCAGATCGGCTCAGCTCTGGCCATTGTGGCCAACTGGTGAATGAACCAGCAGATGGAAGACTCCTTTCTCTCTCTCTCTCTCTCTGCCTCTTATCTCTGTGTAACTCTGACTTTCAAATAAATAAATAAATATTTAAAAAAAAGATTAAAAGAAAGCCAGTGGATGATAGCAGTGAAGGGAAGGTGTGACTATAGCAATGTACAAAGACCACATCATGCAGGGACCACCTCAAAGATTTTTCTCTTCTCCAGAGCTTTGAGACATCAATAAATGTTAGAAATACAAATTTGAAGTTTGGAGGCTGGATTGCAGTGAGTCAAAAAGTAGGTGGAGTGACAAAAAAAAAAAAAAGATCATAAGAGAGTTGTAGAAATGATAAATAGACTCAGAGGAGAAATCAGGTTTCTTCTTGCTGAGAATATTGAAGGAATGTTAACAGAAGAGGGAGCTTTGGACCTGGGCTTTGAAGAAGGGCTGGGATCTGGGCAAGCAAGTGTGGGAATTGTGATTTATCAAGAGGATTTTCAACAAAACACCATCATGTGGAAGGTCAGGGAGATGTGAAAGAACAGGTGATCTATGGGGACCAGCAAGTCAATAATTCTGGTTGCAGCATAGGACAGACTGCTGAGTTATGTGAGTTGGAAATAGATTGAAAAGCAGAAGTGAGGGTGAGAGGGTTTGAGTATTACACCACTTAAATTTTATTGTGTAAACTAACAGGAATCATTGATGGATTCTTAGCCCAGAAATGCATGTTCATAGCTCTTTCAGAGAGATTAAATAGGTAACACAGTATAGTAAGGACTGGACAAAGTAGAGGTTGGGGGGAATTACAAAAAATGGGGATCTAGCATAAAAGATTCGCTGGAGCCAACCCAGACTTGAATGATGGAGGTTGCAGTTGGGATGCAGACTGCAAAAAGCATCATGGAGGTAAGATGAACAGGACTTGGCAACTGGATGCCAGGGAACAAGGCAGAGGCTTACAGATTTCATAGCACTTCATTTCATTTGGTCTTTAGTACAATCTTGAGATAGTTTATAAATGTGGTATCCTGGAACACAGACTGATAACCACAGGATATCTTGCCCACATGCTATGAATAACTGTGTCACTATTGTAGCAGTTTTTGGGTGACTTCCAAATGGACTGTGTTTTAAATGTTAACCTACTAACAATTATCACCATGTCCTATTAGCAATCATCTACTGAACCATCTGTTCCTACTGATAGAGGATATCTTCTGGAAAATGATACCGAGAACAGTGAAATATTAGATGTTTAGAAAATCCCAGACTGAGAACATTACTTTATAACTCTGCATATGCGAGAAAAATTAAAATTAAACAATTAAAAAAATAACTGGGGCAATGGGTAGCACTTTTTTTTTTAAAAATAACTAGGGCGATTGTTAGCACTATAAATCTGTTGTCACTTAATAGCTCTTGGCCTTAGGTTTCCTATCTATAAAATGAACATACTAATACTTGCCTTGCTAAGTCAGAGTTGTAAAGATCAAGTGAGTTCTTGAAAGTGAAAGTGGGGTTGGCGTTGCGGCTCAATAGGCTAATCCTCCTCCACCTGCGGTGCCAGCACCCCGGGTTCTAGTCCCGGTCGAGGCTCTGGATTCTGTCCCAGTTGCTCCTCTTCCAGTCCAGCTCTCTGCTGTGGCCCAGGAGTGCAGTGGAGGATGGCCCAAGTGCTTGGGCCCTGCACCCCATGGGAGACCAGGAGAAGCACCTGGCTCCTGGCTTCGGGTCAGCGCGGTGCACCAGCCGCAGCACGCTGGTAGCAGCAGCCACTGGGGGGTGAACCAATGGAAAAGGAAGACCTTTCTCTCTGACTCTCTCTCTCTCTCTCTAACTGTCCACTCTGCCTGTCCAAAAAAAAAAAAAAAAAAAAGTGAAAGTGACGCCCAAATAACATGATCAGACCTGAAGAGGTACTTGAATTTAAAACTCTGAACTTTCATTGAATTAGATCTGTGATCTGGTAAATTTATGTCATTGGACAACAGAGGAATGGTGTAAAAAAGATAAAAAAAAGTTTACTAGATAAAAAAAAAGCTTAATCACAAGTTTATGAATTCTTCATTAAAATTCTAAACTAACTGGTTATGGTGTGTATTATATCAAAAAAAAAAAAAAGGATACAGCATTTGCAAGGTGTAGAGAAATGGTCTTTAAAATCTGAACCCTAGACCAGCAGCTTCATAATGTCTGGGAATTTGTAAAAATGTTCATTTTAGAACTATGCTAAATGAGAATCTCTAAGAGGGACTTCCAGAAGCTTTTGGTTTACAATTTCCTGCAGGTGATTTTGGTAAATGATAAAGTTTGAGAGTCAACAATACAGAATAATGTGGGCTCTATTGTCAAACCTGGAGACAAATCCCAAGTCTGTCCCTTAATCTCACAGTGATCTTGAAATTGTTCCTTAAGGATGCCAGTCTCCATTGTGGTGGAAGATTAAGAGGAATGATGTAGATATATCTTGCTTAAAATACTAGCTTAAGGGCTAAATCAACATAATGCCTGCTAATTCTTCTACCTACATGAATTTTTTTTCTATGCCCCTTTCTCATATTTTAAAAATTTTCAAAGAAATTTGTTGTTAACTAAGCCATTGTACCACAGAGGGATAGCTTGTATATGAACTTCAATATATGAGGAAAGACAAGGCCAATATTTATTTTTTACATTAAGCACAATTTTCAAACTCTATAGGCTTCTCCTTAGAAAAGTACTATTTATGTGGTCGAAATCTTATGTGCCTAAACTTTATGAACATCTATTTTCTTAAGACATGCCAAAAATTCAAATGAAACATATCTGCTATGAAGATGACTTAATCATCTTCAAATTATATCTGGAGCTAAAGTGTGGTGATTATTGGGCTAACCACTCAAAATAATCATGTTGGTAACCACAAAGATTAAGGCAAAGAGATGAGGTCTAGGTCCAGTGTACTTTGATTTTCTGCCATGAAAGTGTTCCACTAATATTTACTCTTAGTATTAAAATATTAATTAAGAGCCCCAAAGAAATCTTCAGTGAATCTGCTTAGACAGTGGGGCCAAAGGAGATTCATTTATTCAATGGCTATTTTTAGAGTAGCTACCACTTGTTAGGCATTCTGCTAAGCACTGAGCAAACAGAAGTAAGCAAAATAGAACCAGTCCTTGTCCTCGTTGAAGAAACAGTGCAGGGGAAGAAGGACATTAAACAAATGATCACAAAAATAAGTACATTGTTTTAAGTTGTGATAAGTTCCTTAAAGGAAAAGTACAGAGTGTTTTGAGGACACATGGTAGAAGGATCTTAAGGCTATGGCCTTAAAGAGCTAATGGCCTTCTTCAATATGCTATGTCCCTGCTATGATGAGGTCCATGTAACTATTTATAGAGTTGTACCTACCAATAACTGCCTTGCTTTCTGCTTTTAAATGTTTCTTAATCTCTCCAGGGCTTACTTTTCTCAATCATAAAATAAAAGAGAAAAACTAACCTGGTGGGTTATTATGAGGATTAAATGAAGGGGAAAAAAACTGTGCTTGGTACATGTTAATTGCTCAATGAATATTAAACTAGGTTAGCCAAGAGTAGCAGTAGCAGGAGGAGGTGGAGGGGGAGAAATGGGTGGTGGAAGAGAAAGATGGTTGTATTGATGATAGTGACATTAATGCTTATGCTCTTGTGGAAGGTGGGGAAGGAACTAAATTGTAATTCAGAATTCTGTACTCTTGATAGACTAATACTTGTTATTAAAAAGATAGATAGATTAGATGTAGATAGATTTTAGCCAAAATATTAGAGAACAGTTTAAATTATGCTGGCTAGTCTATTTTGTTGATGATTTGCTGATATAATTCCAGAATTTTAACAAGAAATATTGAGGTATCATTTGAGAGGAAGAAGCTAAGTTTGAAATTCTACTCTGTATATCTGGTGATAAAACATTAGTGATATTCTAACTTAAAGATAGACATCAATCAGGGATTTGTAGACAGCTTTCTAGCTAGAATGAACATAGAAGTATTAGAAGATATATCAGAAAGACAAGCACACTAATTTTGTGGCCCTGTAACAAGCAGTATAACAGTAAAGTAAAAAGAGGACTAGACTTGACTCAGCAGATTTTGCTTCCAATCCTGGGTTTACCTCTCAAATAAGCTGTGTGGTCTACTTAATATTTGTGAGCCTGCTTCTTCTTTTATAAAACAACTATATTTAGCTCATAAATTTCATCATTTTATGCAATATGCCTACTTGCTGTAGACCTAGTATCTCACTAAGAGACTGTGAATACTGAATGACATTAGGGTGTCTTTTTTAAAATGTGAAGCACAAAGGCAAACCTATTCATAATATTGTTATAACAAGGGCCTTATATATTTATATGTATATATCCTGTTTTTCCAAACCATTTATAAGTCATTCAAGTGTTGGAAATATGTCATATTGGTTATAGTGTCCCCCAAATAGGTGACCACACAGGATCTAGCATATCTGAAGACGTCAGACTGCCTTAGAAAGGCAAGGAGGACAATAGTTTAAGTGGTCAACATGCTAACAGGGGTGAGTAGCTTCAGAAGACATGCATACAACCCAAGTTAAATGGTCCAGACCTGTAGAGCAAAGATTTCAGATTTATCAGTGAGACAAAGTTCCAACACAGGCAAGTACCTCAGATATTTGCAGAACCACAAAACAGAATAGTCATTCTTCACTGACATGTATTCACTAAATTTGCATTGCATGTCACAGTGTCATTATGGCTCCTATCCTCAATGAAAGAGGAGAGAAACAAAAATCCTGTAGTACAACTGTGGACACTCTGAGGTGAAAGTGTCTGTGCAGGGCTGTGTAATTAAAAGGGAGTCCCTTGAGGAGGTCAGAGAAATTTCCCAGGGGAGAGGTAAAGCTTGGGCAGTGAAGAGGTAAAGAGGAATGCAGTCCACTTATTTTCAGTCTCTCTTTTCATGAGATGAGCTAAAGAAACTTCAAGTTCTTTTTTAAACCTGGAGATGTATATACGTCAAGATAGAGATAATTATTAGGATCTGAATTAATAAATTAGTGATTCCTCCCTGTTTATGCACATTAGCCATAATCTACTTTTTAGCTTTAATATACATATTTAAAGGTGAAAATGTGAAGCTGTAACTGAGAAATTGTCATAGAGTTCTGAAAATGAATTCGCTGTAGGAGTCTAAATAGAAAATAAAAATCAGCTTCTTTAAGCTGCTGCTTTATGGAGAGAGCTTTGAGTCAGCAGCAGTTCTGGGTATGGAATACATATTGTGCTTCATAAATTGGACTGACCCAGAATACTGCAGTTGATTTAACAACATAGATCATAGTGACTCTTACTTTGCACAGTGAGAATTATGAAAATCCATTACCTACTCTGTTTTCACTGGACTGGGAATGGTGTGTATGTGTGAGTGTGTGGAGGAGGGCAGGGGCAAGGGGACTGTTATTTGATTTGATTTACCTTTGTGCCAAGCTAAAGTATCTGGGAACAGCAACTACACAAAGTGGACTGCACACAGTCTAGTATGAAACTAAGAAAAGAGCTTCTAATTAACGAAAAACTGCATATTGCAAGTTTGATGTTAACATACCCCAAATCCTCATTATTACTGGGTACCTGGTTTAGGAGTGTAAATGGATGAGAAAGAGAAATGCTTTCTGGCTTGCTGGTCGTCATTAATCCCCCACTAACTTATTTCTAAAATGAGCTCCATTCTACTTCATTATAAACCACTAATATCTGTCTTCTCTTTCTGCTGATACTTGACAATTTTGGCTTCTGATTTCATTGTACTTCTGGTACCCCTGATTCGGTTCACACACTCTTTATAAGACTTCCAACACTTAGCCATCACTTCCTCTACAGGTGATCTGATGAATTCATTACAATTAGCCCCTCAGAACTACATTTCAATTCTTGTTATATGTTGTCAGTGTTCTGCATATCATCTGTTTAAAATAACTCTAGCAAACTACAAGGAAATATTCAGATCTGTATCACTTTAAGTAACAATATCACTTGGATTCCCACAGTCTATTTTCCCTAGATAGAATCCATTGTTATAAAAATAAAGCATTGATGTGAAAGAGTTTATGTATAAATGATTTTTTGTATCAAAGCAAATTATAGTTCATTTTTCCCAGATGAAAACAGAACCATTGTTAATTTTCATTGATTGATCGAAGCATTTTACTGTCAACTAGACTAGTAGTTATTATAACTTATGAAATTCAGTTATAAGCCAAGTTTTTAAAAGTAGAAAGGAAAATGAAAATGTCAGCATGCCATTAATGCCTTTCCTGGATATACTTTCTCATGGATAAAAGGTAGCATATGAGGCAGTGTTGGCTGAAAATGGTAGCAAACACCAGGGACAATGCAAGGAAGACCTATAGCTCTCAGATCAGTGTCCATTTCCTCTGGTGATAAAGTTAAGAACTACATAGTCATGCAGAAACCCTTTCTCCTTTCATTTTTTCAATGTCACTTTCAGCACTTGACCTCTAAAATTGCCAGAAAAACAGAGAAGTCATGAAAAATTGTATAAATGGTTTCATGAGGAGGGCTGGGCATGGCCCACAGCATCTCTGACCACATTCCTTTGGACAGAACACAGTCAATGGTATCAACCTAACTATAGGCAAGCCTGGGGAAATTCATCATCTTGTGTCTAGGAAAAAAATGGCAAACCTAACATTGCCTTAGATGGAAGTTTATAATTTAAGATGAAATGATTGTTTTATTAATCAATATAATCATTTCCTCTTCCTATTTCAAAAAAACATCTCCCTCATGAAGCTTTAATAAAGATGAGCAATATAAACAATAGATAAAAGTAAGGACTTCGGAGTCATACCAAACTTATTTCAAATTTTCCTTATTCTTAAGAGCCTTTTGTCCTCTTTAATCTCTTTTGCCTTATTCTTCAACTTCTTCATTAAAGATAATCAAGGTGCTTAACAAGATGGATACTGAGAATGTATGCAATATAGGAAACACATAATACATGATAATTTACTATTTTTGAGACTAAAGACAGCATAAAGGGTATTAATGCTGGTAATATTTACAACTAAGTCTCCTTTATTTCCTTGAAATAAGGACTTTTGATTTCATTCAAGACATCATTTGGCCCCTAAATCCTTAAATTATTCTCAGAGAAGATGTTCTGACGTCACAAAATAAAGGAATTGAGTGCAGAGAGAAATATCCTTGATTATGATAATCAACAGAACTTCACAGATTTTTCATTTTGTGGGGGTTGATAGCTGCCCAGTCCACTGGAATTTGATTCCTCTTTTCCCAATGGCATTAAGGATGACTCACCAGAGAGCTTGTTTTCGCCAATTCTCTCATCTCATCTATACCAGGGAGGAGGCTCATTGAACCTTTTAGGCAGCGTGGCTTTCTGAGACTTTTCTCTCCCTAATTTCTGTAAAGTGTGCTTTTTCCTTTATGCATGCACATAAATCACCGACATTTGCAAAACATGTAAAATATTGAGTCTTGGGCATAAGTGAATTTATCACAATTAAGTAAAAGGGTTCTTAGCCAGTGCCCATGCATGAAAACAATTGTGCTGTTTGGTACAGAACGTTTCTTTCTTTGAAGTTAAACAGAAAGAAAACCAGAGTACAATCTCACCATTCACTTATTTGTTTTAAAGCATCCTTATGAGATTTTTCTCTGAAGAAATATGGTTATAGACTTTTGCTGTTAATATTTCTCCTTTTTGCAATGATAACCTACTATAAAGCTATTTAGCCAACATAAACCTAGTACTCAGAATTTATAGACTATCGTCAAAGTCATTCCTGGGAACTCTTCATTTAGCTGAGAAAAATTCATTTATGGGAAAAGAGGAATTGGAAGTAAAAGGAACATATTTCATGTTTTCAGTGACACAACTCTAAGAAGGTAATCATACTTCCCTCCCTCCCTCAATCCTCCTCTTTCCTTCATTTTTTCCCTTTTATTTTTGCAGTAATATAATTTCAATTTACATTATATTCATAAGTTTAATACATCACTAACCATAATGTTCAAGTAAAAAGTGAAAGACCACTGTTCCACAGGAACAGAGACAAGGGCTAAAACAATCAAATCATAAAATGTTAGTTTCTTTCTTATACATTTTTTATATTCTATATTAACTACCACACATCAGAGAAAACATATACTTATCTTTTTCAGACTGTTTTATTCCACTAAGCATAAGAGTCTCCTGTTGCATCCATTTTGTTGCAAAAGACAGGATTTCATTCTTTTTCATGGTTGACTACTAGTCCATATGTATATATATCACATTTTTTTTATCCAGTCAGTTGGGGGATATCGAGGTTGATTCCATACTTTAACTATTGTACATTGAGCTACAGTAAACATAACACCATTATATTTTAACTTTTCTGAGATCACTTTTTTTATACTTCACATATGAGTGAGATCAATCTACAAATAGTTCAGATTGCAATTTCTAGCCATAGATTATAAAAATGGTTATCTTTATTGTTTAAAGCATTTAAAGACAAACTTAATAAACAGTACAGTAAACTATAAAATCTATCTCAGCATATTTGAAAAGAAATGAAACAGATTTAATTATATATACAAAATTGAAATAAAAAACAAAGTTGATAGAGCTGGCCTTGTTGCACAGTGGGTTAAGCTGCTGCTTGGGATGCTCACATCCCATATCAGAGTGCCAGGTTAAGTCTGGATGCTCTGCTTCCAATTCAGCTTCCTGCTGGGCCTGGGAAGCAGAAGGTGTTGGTCTGAATATCTGGCTTCCTGCCACCTGCATGAAAGACCAAAATGTAGTTCCTTGCTTCTGACTTCAGCCTGGCCCAGCCTTGTTGTTGTGGCCATTTGTGGAGCAAAACAGTGGATGAAGATGGATCTCTGTGTCTCCTTCTCTCTCAATACTTCTGTCTTTCAAATAAATAGATACATCTAAAAAAAAAGGTTGAAAAGTATAACAACAGATTAGTCAAAGCTGAAAAGATAATGAATAATCTAGAAGATGATCCAAAAGAAATTATCCAGCATGTAGATGTCAAGTAATGGGAAATATGAAAAGTTGAGAGACATAAAAGATCCAAAAGAGGGACTATATAATAGGCATCATAGAAGGAAAGAATATATAGAATGTGATAAAGGAAGTGTTTAAGATATAAATGGACAAGAAGTTTCTTGGGTTGATAAAATGCACGTATCAGAGATTCAAGGAGGATCATGGATACCAAAGACCTTTTTTAAAACAAGGTCCACACCCAGACATAGAATGGTGAAAATGCAGAACACCAAAGAAAAAGAGATATCATAATAAGAGTGGTGGAGGAGGAAGGAAGGATACATTTATTTCAACATATATTGAGAAACTAACTCTGATCCTGGAATTTTATTTGGAAAAATTAAAGTTAAATAATATACTTTCAGAAACATAAAATCCAAAAGACTTTGTCATCCGCAGAATCTCATTAAAGAATATCCTAAAAAATATCTCTTGTTCAGAAGGAAAGTGATCCTAGGTGGAAATCTGAAGTGCTAAAAGAGCCAAGTGCGAAGAGTATGAATCTGTTCAAATAAGTGACATTTTATAAAACAATAATAATGCCATGTAGGATTAAAAATGAACAATAAAAGATAAGACAATAACAACAAATTGATTACATGTAGAATTTAATAATATATTTGTAGGAGATGGAAAATATTGTTATCACTTTAGGGTAGCTACCAAAAACAAAAACCTCAAAAAGTAAGGAGAAAAATACCTATTCAATGATTTTAAAAAGTCAATCTGAAAGAAAGCTAAAAGGAGAACAAAAGAAAAAAGATGAGACAACTCAAAAGCAAAAATATGGCTGTAACTATAAAACCAAGTAAGTCCTCATTGATTGAATGTTCATATAACTATCTCTATATAAAGCTGGAGAGCTGTCTTAAAGCATAATAGTAAGAGAAATAGGTAAATCACTAAAAATGTATTTTGTGTGATTGTTTCTATATATTTCAAAGTGGATAAATTATACTATAAAAGTAATAACTATATAAAGGATGAAGGGTGATAAAATTTATAAAGAAAACAAAGAAAATAATTATTGCAAAAGTCAATGTTACTCCTAGGCAGGCAAAAAGGAGACTATTCAGGGAATGACACTTGTTAGCTTTTTAAACTGTGCATACATTTTTTATAGTCTTCTCCGCATATGGATTATATACATGTGTCTTTCAATAAAATGTTTGCAAATGATAAATTAATAAATACATACATAAATGATACCGTATCATCTTTGCTATACAAGTTTTCCTAACGTTTTGTTTGCCGTTTCTTTAAAACAAACTCCCAGAATTGGAGATCAATTCAAAGGTATTTCTATATTAAGCATCCTTACTAAAAATGATTCCGTCAACCCTGTGTGCTTCCTAGGACATTTGTTACAGGGTATACATTATATTCCACATATTGTTAAGTTCACCACAAGTCTATGTCGGCATATAAAGCCACCCAGTTTGTGTTAAGTACCAAGATCTTTATACATGCACCAATACTACTATTTAAATATATTATATTGAAAATATGTGAAAGAACATCAAAAAGTTTATGGAAATAGAATCAAAAGTTAAGGGAAATTTGTGTGAAAAGAATTGAAATCCTTGCATATAAGGGGTCTTCTAAAAGTTCACAGAAGTACATATTATGAAAAATATGTATGCAGTTCAAATCTTTTTACACCAAAATGCACTTATCTTTTAATTCTGCTTTCCAGAACTTTAGAAACACTCATTTTATATTTACATTGAATATATATTATATTCTAATTTTTTATTATGTCAAAAATAGACCAAAATGAATTGGCCTCAGCACAAATCATATTGCTTGAAACATCATATCCATGATCTGTAAAATATGAGATGTCCAACCTAGAAGACAAATATTAATCTACTTCTCTACAAACATTGGCATATAAATTTCTGGATGTGCTTTTTTCTGAAAGAGTCTCTAGCATTGGTGCTGCCAGTGGGGAAAGAATATGAATCAAAGAGCAGATAGACAAATAGTGAACTACCTGGAACACAGAAGATGGGGAGAGGGAAAACAAACATCTAAGTTTTGAACGAAGAGAAACAAAGATGCATTGCAGCAGATCACCATGAGGATCAAGTCTCATGCAAGCTATAATGGAAAGCTTCCTTAGGAAAATACATACTTAGCACTTAGTAGTGTACAAATCTTTGGCATAAACATTATGTCATTGCTGGTTTTTCACAACTCCTGTTGTATAGATAGGGATGTGTGAGTCAGAGAGGATGACCAATTAGATGAGGTTGTTTCTGCATTTTCAGAAAGCTATAGTTCCCATGAAGTAAAGAACCTACTCAGGTGGAACTTAAATTTGATGAACTTGTCTCCCCTTAGCAAGCAAAATTTAGAACCCACTATGACAGAATTTCTAGAACACTAGACTGTGAGCAGCTGCTTTAACCTTTAAATAAATGTTTAACAGAAAATCCCAAGCTAAATTTAAATTGAGCTTTTTAGGAAGAAACAATTCAAGGGAAAATAGTCAGCACCTAGTTTTCTTTGCCCACCATTAAGAGGTCTTAGAATACCATTCAGCTGTAGTGTTACTTTTAAATGCTCATAAAGTGTTCAAATTCACTTCTCTGCTAACATTCCACCCTGGTGTATCTTAGAGTTTGTTAACCTGCAATTATGTTTGAATTCCTTGGTTATTAGATTATAGTGGAATATCTGTGACTTTTGACTTGAAGTTAAAATATAATGTAAAGGTGGGTGGTTGGAAGGATAAAATACTAAACCTTTTTGATTGGGCTGATATAGATAAAAATAAAACTGGACTTCCTTGAATGACAGTCTAGCTCATCCAACCCCTTCCCCAAATGGTAATCATTGTTATTGGTTTGTTATATATCCTTTCAGTTCTCTTAAATTCAAATATTTCAGATTTGCTACATTTTATATAAAATATACACAATCGTCTGCATTTTAATTTTTTCACTTATGATTTATAGTCAAGATCTTCCCTTATCAGCACTTGTCTTTAGAACTTTCTCTGCATGGACATAATGCATTTTATTCAAGTAATCTCCTGTTGCTGGGTGTCTAGTTTGTTTTTAATTCGTTCTTATCAGTAAACCAGTAGTGCTAGTGCTTACTGAATATATCGTGTTCCTAGATTTCTAGGCTTGTATGTAGTTAGGATAGGGACATGTCTGGGTTAGCCAGTGAGACAGAAGCCATTTCAGGCCTGACCTAAACTATTTTGTGCAACTTTCCAACACACTGTCCACCTGCCAAAGCACCTTGGAAATCAAACATTCCAGATGGTGTAGTTACAAGATGAAGCCTCACTAGCATCTGATTGTGCTGTGAGTGAGAAATAACTGTCATCACATTAAACCCCTGAAATTTTTGTGGTTACCAGAGTATCTCCTATTGTTTCCTGACTAATATAAACCTGTTACTTCACATGCACCCAAATTCCCCAAGCTGAAATTTCAGCTTTCACTTCTCTTTCTCACATGCTCAAAGACCAGGTGACCACCAGACCCTCTAGATCATCACAGCGCATCCCATCTCAGCCCTGGCTTTACATTCTGTCCACACCTGTCCTTCCTGTTTACCACCCACCAGTCTCCTTGCCACTAATCTTGAGCTCTCTTAACTGCCCATGATCATGGCTACCAGATTAATCTTTTTGTTTCTCTGTTCTCAAAGTACTTGAAGTTTTTCCTTTCATCCCCACAAAAATCCTTTAAAGGTTGCCAACATTCTAAAAGATCATTTGTAAATTTCTACCCTGGAGTTCACACCTACTCATACTAACATATAGATAATATTTCTCAGTACACTGTCTGGCATGCAGTAGATACTCAGTAAGTGGTGATAGCTATTGTTTTATTACTCTCGCTACAAGAAAACAGTGCTTTGTGTACAATGACATTCAATAAATACTTGCTGGTCAGTGAACTCTCTTAGGAGGAAGCATAATTCTCTAAGTTGCATGATCCTAAGATTTTTTATTTTTTTCTCTAATAGCTTGGTTTGAAAGTTTAATCTTTCTTTCCAAGTTGATTAATCAGAAATGGCAAGGTTACAGAAAAGTAGCTCATATAATTCTCAGTTAAACATCTAGGGAAGCATTCCTTTGTAACTGGGATGGATTATGCAATAGTACATATGGCATCCAAGGATGATTGTACCACTTAAGGCAATATTAAAAACATGTATCACAGTGAATATTCATATTGAGCATCTATACCTAAATGGCAGTGCTAGCTTATAGTCAAATTGGAATAGCTGTTTTTAGCGTTTTCAAGCTATAACATTGCAAGAGATAATTATTTGCATGTTGTTACCTCATGAATTTGAAGTAAGTCCATACATAATCTAAAGTGTCTAAAAGTGTTCATGAGTTGAATTTGATGTTCCCTCAAGAAATAGCAGCATTAATGTGATGTAGGAATTATAAAGTAGAATTTTATTTTTGTTTAAAAAGGTAGATGCTTATCAATTCAAAAAAAGAAAAGAATTAAATAGCCATTTTTCACATTAATTTAACTGGTTTCAATCAAGAAAATGTGTGAAATTGTTTTAAAGGATAAATCCAGTTGTCTTGGAAACTTTGAAGGGATAAAATGAAAACAAGATACTGTCATGCTTAAATTACAAGGGCTATGAATATAAATCAACTCTAAATTTCTTTAAGTTTTATTACAGTGTAAATAAAACATTTTAAGGGCCAAATATGAAGATATAAATGATACATAACTTTTAATGTATTTCTATGTCACATGTACACATGTACAGAAAGTCTGAATGAAGCATTTCAGACATGTTTTTGTGTAGGGTTAATTCCAGAACAGGAGTTTTAAAAAGTCAGATTCGCTGTCTCTGTCTATCTCTCTCTTACCTTGATTGCTCATGAAACTGTGCAAAGTACCCAAATCTTAAAGCTTCATTTAATCTGGCTGCAAATTTTGTTGACACAAAGAAATAGTGAATGCAATGAGATAATATTTGTGTTGGGCCTTGCTAAGGAAACGAAAAATGTTAGTAAGTCCTTTTCAAATGAATACTCCCAACAACAGTAGGTACAATGCCCATGGAACTCTAATACTTGACAGAAAACAAAATACAAGTAGGAAGCTGATATATCCTTTTTTTCTATTTTTAAATATTTATTTATGTATTTGAAAGTCAGAGTTACAGAGAGGCAGAGGCAGAGAAACAGAAAGAGAGAGGACTTCCACCCTCCGGTTTACTCCCCCGATGGCCACAACAGCTGGGTTGACCTGATCCAAAGCCAGGAGCCCGGAGCTTTTTCCAGGTCTCCCCTACAGATGCAGGGGCCCTAGCACTTGGGTCATCTTCTACTGCTATCCCAGGCCATAGCAGAGAGCTAGATTGGAAGTGAAGCAGCCAGGACTTGAACCAGCGCCCATATGGGATGCCAGCAATGCAGGTGGTGTCTTTACCCTCTATGCCACAGTGCCAGGCCAGGAACTGATATATTCTTACACAAAGATCTTAGAAGCAACAATCTATACTATATGAAATCTTAGAGATTAGACACACACTCTAATAGAGGTAAGCAAACTCAGTCTCTAAATATTTCAGAGAAAATTGGATTCCGTTAGAGTCTACAAGTGGCTTCTGGGAATTTTGATTCAGCTAGTATAAAAAGGGATAAATGTTTTTTAATAATGATTTCTTCAATAATAAAGACAAATGGCTTCTACATATTTCTATTCCCAGTCCCTGACATCCACTTTTTGTTATTTAACTACCTTCTCTCCTTCTCCCTTTACTTTCTTTCTTATCGTATGCTCTTCTGTTGCAACATATGCTTTCCTTTGCTGCTTTATCTAGTAGCTATGGATGGGTTCTTCTAAGCCATGACATTACTGGAAACACAATATCCTGAAAAAACTGTGATCTAAAATGTGTAAGTCTTAAATAAATAAGGTGGCTTTAAAAGGAATAGCTACCCTCTTTTCCATTACTCATCTCCAGAAATTATCCCTCCTCCCCTGCCCTTCTTATACCATCAAACACTGCATGCACAAGAAACAGCAAGCCAAAAAAGCACAGGAAATATTTTGTTATTAGACCACCACACTTTGAATTTCTGCTCTGTAGGCAGCTTAGAAAATTACTAGAGGTGGAAGAGGTGTGGGTTTTTTTGGATGGGTGCTTTAGGACTGATGTTTTCTATGGATTTAGTTTATTGGATCCAAGTGGATCCATGACCTCTTGGTAATGAATTACACGATTATCAAAACCATATGAGGTAATTTCAAAACGTTCATGGAAAAATGGAATTAAAAGATAAGTTTATTTTAGTGCAGTTTTTTTTTTTTTTTAATACATACATAGCTTTTTCATTCTACACATTCTCTATGCTTTTTTTAAAGTACCCTTCTATTTACCTTTCTTCCTTTGGAGGCCCTATTTCTATTGTATTCTTTATCTCTGCTGGATAAACTGAATATATGTTTGTCAGCAAGACTAGCCTTCATTATATGTTGCCAATGCACGATTTTACTTGTTATATAGTGTTGTGCCTTAGCAAGATGGAAAAGTGTAACATGGGTGGGCCAGTATGCAAATAGGCCATGAATGTGAGGTTCTTCTGTTTCACAGCTATTTCTGTTTAAGAGTTGGAAGTTAGGTGTCACTAGATTCTAAATCTCTAAGATATGATCAAATGAAGACATCTAAAAGTAGTACTAACGTTAACAGTTGTACAAACCACCTGTTTTTCAAACTTAGTTGAGAGAAAAAGGAATGTAACATAAAAGGTCCAAAATAGTTCTGTGAATTTGGGAAATTGATATTAAGGAAGATTCCTCCACTCTGCATGCGGTAATAGGCATTGCTTAAGGTGGGGGAACATTAATGCTCAAAACACATATGATATTTTGTCCAAACATAAGTGAATAAAGAACACCTCTATACTGAAGATTATTCTACAATTATTGGCTTCTGGAGCCTGTGCATTGGCTTTGACATGGCGACAATAACATGCAGTCACATAGCCCTCTTCATTCTGTTGAGACTTCAGAGTATAGAAAAGCAAAATCAAAAGAAATATGACTATACATTGATTTGTTTTCAGCTAATACATACTTTTGGCCTTGTGAGTTAAGTTAAACAATGAAAAGATACTTGAAATATAGGTAAAGCAAAGGAATAGTATAGATATAGAATCATAATCTTACATACAAATGTAATTCTGACATTTGATCTTCATTAATCTTGTTGACTGTACACAACTTGGCACAGTAATAATGTCTTGGCTATATAGGAGGGCCCCACCACATCTAGCAGAAGGTCTGCCATTAAGGCATCGACTTTAATTGTGGCTGTCTGTCAAAGACGCTGTAGGGGCTAGCCAACAAATAACACTGAACATAGCTGGCTATTTATTTTCTTGTGAGGAGGTGGCAATGTTGTTCTCTTTAACTAGTCTGTTGGCTAAAATTGTTTTACTTCTGGGTTTGATAAGTGTTTCAGGAGAGAGGGCTTTTATGTACAAATTTAAATATTCATACAATGATACTATGATAATACATATAATACTGTGTTAAAAATCATAGTATCAAACTAGGTCAGAATTTGGACTCAAAATTTAAGTCATGAGAAAAAAATGCGAACTTATAATAAGCATAATTTTCAATAGTTAGGTGTTTTCTATATTTAATGGATACAGAAGGTACACTTTTCTATGAATATACTTAATTCCATGGAGACAACAAAATCTTAGACTAAGAAAGAAACTTCAATTCTTAGATGCTTGAAAATTATAACTAAATGTTGTCAGTACATTTAGAATTCTTTAAATGAGATTTTAATTATAGTTTTTTAATTTTTCTTTTGGTGTATACACTGATGCTTACTCAAAAATGTAATTCTTATAATTGAAATTTAAAAAATTGTTCTTATTCTAAATGATTTGCAATGTAATAGAGGTGTGTGGGCAAAGATGTTATCACATTCACAGTTTATATAGAAAAATGACTAATCTTTTGGAAATATCTAGCAAGGATATGAGTTTGAGAAATTATTATGAAAAATTTCACTTAATGATTTTTATATTTACACACAATTTCTTTTGTGAAGAAATTAATTGTCCTAAATTCCAGCAGTATTTGAAATGAAAGAGCTCTAAAAAGGTAACTGAATGGAAGGGATTACCTTCATTAAGTAAGTCAATATATGCTTTAGGAAAAAAAGTAAGAAACATTCCAGACTCAAATTGTGTGTGTGTTAGAAAAAAAAAAAAAAGAAAAAAAGAAAAGAAAAGTGAAGAGAAAATGCAAATAACAAATAGTTGATAACAAGATTCCTCACCCAGAAACAGGAATGGAACAATTAAGTATCATTTAACTGCAAGGAGTTTCCAGAGTGAAAGTAGTCATGTAATCATTGATAGCATTTTTTTCTTTTGTTATTTTGTTTTATTCTACTCCATGTACCTATGCTTTCTATGTTATGGTTATATTACTTATTAAATTATTTTTTTAAATTGAGTTATAAAGAATAATTATAATGTTACATAAAGAGTTTCTATCAGATTCATTGGATTTATTCATTGCATTTATTTAATTCCTTCAAGTACCTAAAATTCAAATACAACAATAATAGACTCAATATTGTAATCTTAAAGCAAAAAGCTAAAAGTAAATATTTTCTGATATACCTGTGATAATTTCTTGCCTCAACTAATGCTTACTTGTATTACATTGCTTAAAATCACCTGGTTTCTCCTTTTAGCTGACTTGAATGTTCTGTGGTTGATTTAATTTTGTTCCATCTTGTAAGTTGGCGGTTGCTCAGTTAAATTGGTTCCATTTAAGCATGATGTGTGAAATCACCTGGATATATTTGTTCTCTATCATCATGTTCTATGTTCACTTACCTTAACAATCGGATAGAATGCAATGTATTAACCCTCCTATAAGAAATCCAAAGAAATTACAGTTGAATTTGTGAAATAGAAAGAAGTGTGTCTGCTTCACGAGGTGGTTGACAGGATCCAATGAGTCAGTACACGTAAAGGGGTTGAAGCAATGAGCTTCATCTAGTGAGCATTCAATACATAGTTTTTTAAGAAAAATTATGAATTTATTATCATTACTCTTATTTTCATATAGGCAAGATTATAGATTGTCAAGTTGAATTGGATATCATAGAGTTTGAACGGACTGAATATAGTCTAGGGATAATTTTAGTAACATATTCAAAGTGATTTGGCTTCCATGAAAAGAGCTAAAAATTCGAGATTATACAGTCATATATTTAGTAATATATTTTAGTAAACTGTGGATATTCAGATGAGATGGGATGAAAGTGTATGGTAAATGCAGATGTATGGAACTTATAAGAGATAGGTCTGGGTCCCAACTCTAATTTACTGCCAGTGTGACTTCAGGTAAATAAGTAAGACTTAGCAAAGTTGCAGTGTCTATATTTGTAAAATGAAGATCATTTTATAGACTGCAAACTTGTTATGAGGCTCCAATAAAGACAGTATGTGAACATTTCAAGTTCACATACATACATTTCAAGTGCACAATATGGGCTCACAAAAGAATTGATAATTTGGTATGGGCATTTGGAGAAGCGCTTAGGTCACTGCTTGAGATGCCCGCATCCCATATCAGAGAGTGTCTGGGTAGGGCCTGGTGCTGCTGCCTCTCATCCATCTCCTGCTAATGCACAGTTTGGGAAGCATTAGATGACTCAAATATGTGGATCCCTGCCACCCAGGTAGGAAACCCAGATTGTTCCAGGCTCCTGGCTTCTGCCTGGCCTAGTCGCAGTCCAGCTGTAGTGGGCATTTTGGGAGTCAACGAGAAAATGGAATATCTCTGTCTGCATCTCTTTCAAATAAAATAAAAATAAAGCTTTCTAAAAAAACTTAATAATTCAATATTTTTAAAATTAAACTTATAATAGTATAGCATTTATTTGAATTTAAATATGCCATGCCAAATTTTACAAATTATATAAACTGGTGATAGCTCTATCAACAATCATTTCTGGGTAATTTTACTTTCCATCTTGATCACACTAAATTTAACATCTATTATTTTATAAAATGTTTAGCTTTCATAGATTATTTGGTTAGTTTATGCACTGTATTATATAATCTATCAGAGTATGCACATTTTCAAACGCTTGTGTGTTTCCACTCCCGTTTGTTGTTTGCTTTCCTTCTCAAATGAAAGCTCCATGTGAACCTTGCCTATAGTTATAGGTGTTAGAGTGAGAATAAATTGTTTCAAAGAACTTACTAATTCAGAATAGCTAAAAATTTGAACAAAGTAATTGGTCTTCTTGCTGTTAAGGGTACTTAAACTCATTTGTGAAAGATCCATTCATGCTTTTTATTTTCTGATGTGAAGTAGTATATAGATAAATATGCCCTCCTGGGTCAGAGTCAGGTGTAGTTAGGCATAGCTATGGCATCCTTCCTCAGGCCCGAAACCATTCAAGTTAACTAGGCTGATGTTCAGGTTTTTTTTTAAAGATTTATTTATTATTTGAAAGGCAAAGTTACAAAGGCAGAGGCAGAGAGAGAGAGAGAAGTCTTCCATCTGCTGGTTCACTCCTCAAATGACAGCAAAGGCCAGAGCTGTGCTGATCCTAAGCCAGGAACCTGGAGCTTCTTAAGGGTCTCCCTTGCGGGTGTCGGGGCCTAAGAACCTGGGCCATCTTCTACTGCTTTCCCAGGCCACAGCAGAGAGCTGGATTGGAAGTGGAGCAGCTGGGACTTGAACCTACGCCCATATGGGATGTCCACACCGCAGGCTGCAGTTTTACCCACTATTCTACAGAGCCGGTCCCTGATGTTCAGTTTTAATATACAGATTTTTTGAGACATGTGACCACCATAGATTGATCAAATGCCAGAAAAATATTTAACCTTTAAAAGAGAAAGAAAATTTCTAGGTTGTTGTTGATTAACAAGTATTTAATAGGCTCCTCTCTAGAGGATGATAGAGCAATTTTTTTTTATTTAATGAACATAAATTTCCAAAGTACAGCTTATGGATTACAATAGCTTCCTCCCCCCCAATAACTTCCCTCCCACCCACAACGCTCCCCTCTCCCACTCCCTCTCCCCTTCCCTTCCCACCAAGATTAATTTGCAAGATAGAGCAATTCTAAGGGAAATATTTCTTAACCTAGAATCCTCTTACTAGCCAAAGTGCCAAGTAAGTCTTATAATAGATTAAAGATATTTCTAATATGTACTTCAGGAATGTTTGCTTCTCCCACAGTGTTGTATTGAAAGTTTCATGGGATTATACCCAATAAGGGAATAAACAAGAATAATCACAGTAGGAGAAATCCTCAGATGCAGCAAAGAGTGGTGTCAGTCCCCCAACCCCCCAAAAAAACAAGGAACAGGGAGTTAATGGTAGAGAGTCCCAAAGTGACATGAATCCAGAACCTGAAGAACAATTGGTTTACATAAAAGAGAGAGTTCAGAAGCCTCTGGAAGAAGTTTAGAGAAATAATTTGATAGATTAAGTGATAGAACCAAGAGTCTGTAAGTAGCTATAATTTGATGAGTGAAAAAAGACAAAGGCAGTGGCCGGTGCTGCGGCTCACTAGGCTAATCCTCCACCTTGAGGCGCCGGCACACAAGGTTCTATTCCCGGTCAGGGCACCGGATTCTGTGTCGGTTGCCCCTCTTCCAGGCCAGCTCTCTGCTGTGGCCCGGGAGTGCAGTGGAGGATGGCCTAAGTGCTTGGGCCCTGCACCCGCATGGGAGACCAGGAGAAGCACCTGGCTCCCGGCTTCGGATCAGTGCGGTGCGCCGGCCGCAGTGGCCATTGGAGGATGAACCAACGGTAAAGGAAGACCTTTCTCTCTGTCTCTCTCTCTCCCTCTCTCTCTCACTGTCCACTCTGCCTGTCAAAAAAAAAAAAAAAAAAAAAAAAAAAAAAGACAAAGGCAGTTAGAACTTGTGGGAGGGATAAAGAAGGACATTGTACAGAACAACTACAAAGGAAACTGTATCAGACAGTACCCATATAAAATAAATTTTGGGGCATCTTAAAATGTGTGGTTTGTGCGAGGAAATAAACCCATTTGGCTCTATGTAAGAAACATTTTCTTATGATTGATCCAAGGCTCATAGCACTGGGCTTGCAGAGCAAAGAATAAACAATTCTACCATGTTTCCTGGCCTGGCACTGAATCTGGTCTACAGAATAATTGCAACATAAAAGCCATTCGTTCATTTTTAACTTTTTAGAGATAACCTATAGCACACTGTTATGTTCACATGATTAAATAAAATATCAAACATTTCGAAAATAAAAGTTAAACTGATGAGAAGATGTTGCAGGAAGAACAGTGGCTGATATCAACATCTTACAAAGTTGAGAAAATAAACAATTCAACTAAAATTGTTAAAAATAAGCAATAGATTTTTAAGAAACTATTCTGTTACAGAAGTAACTAATGGAAAGACTAAAGTCATATCATAAATACCAACATGTGAGTTGGAGAGTAGTGAGAGTGACTTAAATCTGTTTCTTTCATATAAGCAAGTGAACAGATACTAAAGTAGAATTTAAAAATCAATAGAGGTGGTCAAGAGATAGCCTTAATTAAAGTGAAGATAATTCCCAGAGGAATGTCAGGTGTTAAATAAATAGGGCTGACAGAGATTCCAAGCCTTTTCAGATTTTGTATCAAAATATGAATACATGTACTCTCATGTGTTACTTTAAATGCAATAAAAACTAAGTGTAAAAAATACCTTAAATTGGTTAAAACAGTCTGCTATTCTGTTTTTTTTGCCTTTTATCTCCTGTGTTTTGTGTTTGCCATAATTAACTGTTTAAGAGTAGACACTTATTGGGGGTTACCCATAGAGTTAAAACAAGAGTTGCTTAGTATTGATAAATAACTGTGTTTTGATTAATTGCTCTTCTATATCAACTTTTAAAATAGAAAACACAACATTTTAGAGGTATATAAATGTCCATTGTCAATAAAAATGAATGTTTATTGAGCAACTACTTTTTGCAGATCTTAAATATAGGCTTTTGTTGAACTCACAGTATAAAATCTTTTAAGTCTGATATATATACATATAAAATTTATTAGTTGTGTATATATTATGTGCCAGGCACTCTTCTAGACCCTGGGGATACAATAGTTACTATGACAGAGTCCCGATTCTCTTAAAAATTAGAATCTGCTAGTTCTCCGAAGAAAGTACTACCTCTTGTGTACTATCTTGTAGATTAATTATGATGTAACAGCACTCTAAATATCAGTACAAAGAATAGAAACTGGCATAATGTCCCAGTTCAGATACTGTCAAAGTCCATGAACCCTGGAGAACACTACATTTGCAAAGGAAGAGGAATGAGTTTAATGGAAAGGTACACCACATTATCAAAATCTCTAAACCTGAGCTTGAATGAGTCCTGTTGATAGGACTGAAATCATTCATGTCTGGCTATGACCTGTAGCAATGTATGGGACTAACCACATAAGTATAAGCCTTTAATTTTTAAACTCTCTAAGGGGATCAAATAATTTTTACCTCTTTAGATGATATAGGGATCTAAATGAGATACTACATTTGTAAATTTGCACGAGTTTAAGTATGGAAGGATAAACTTTACAGGAATGAGTAGAGGAGAGAACACTAAGACTAGGCTATGATAATTTTGAGGTCAGAGGTAAATTGGAGGTTATATCATGAAGTTTTTTCTTAAAATAGCTGTAAATATACAGTCATCTCTCCTTCTGAGGACCTCCAAATATACCTCTTACTTTCTCCATCCAACCTCTGCATCCAGCACATGGGAGCAGATGGAAGAATCAAAAATTTCAATTAAAACTGCCTTTCATGCCCATCAAGAACTGTTTGAAATCTTCTGAATTAGAAACACAATGCCAACACTCTGCCACCTTGTGGCTTATGGAGTCATTGCATCACATACAGAACCCAAAATCAGCATCTAGTTCCTTAAAACTTCCACTGGGTCAGTATGTACTAGATTTTATTGGCAGAAACTTTATTTAAAGGAAATGAATTACCAAGAATTCTGAAAATATGTAAAGGACTTATGTTTCCAATACTGTTTTGTGATATGTGTGTGTGTGTGTGTGTGTGTCATTGGCTACAATTCTTTATCCTCTCTGAAAATAATGATTTTTCAATTGGAATGTTAAGGATCCTGGAATCTTAGATCTAGAAGGAACCTCAGAGACCACGTAATCTAAAATTTGAGTTTCATTTATTATCCTTCTAATGGGGGAGGGCTTTCCGTCTCACCTTAGACAGTTTTTTGGCAGTTTAATGTTGCAAAGATAGGTGCCCCAGCTACCTTTGACCACGTTTGTTCAGAGTTATAAATTCAACTAATGTTGCCTACATGAAGTACATATTTTCCATGTAAACAAGAAAAATGTGAAAGGATATTTTTAAACTGTGTTTTACATATTTACTATTTACATATTTACTATTTTTATTTGCAATAAAAACTAAATGTAAAAAACACCTTAAATTGGTTAAAACAGTCTGCTATTCTGTTTTTTGCTTTTTATCTCTTGTGTTTTGTGTTTGCCATAATTAACTGTTTAAGAGTAGGCATTTATTGGGGTTACCCATAGAGTTAAAACAAGAGTTGCTTAGTATTGATAAATAACTGTGTTTTGATTGATTGCTCTTCTATTCTTCTTTTTTTTTTATTTTTATTTTTTTTTTTTTGACAGGCAGAGTGGACAGTGAGAGAGAGAGACAGAGAGAAAGGTCTTCCTTTGCCGTTAGTTCACCCTCCAATGGCCGCCCTGGCCGGCGCGCTGCGGCCGGCGCACCGCGCTGATCCAAGGCGGAGCCAGGTGCTTCTCCTGGTCTTCCATGGGGTGCAGGGCCCAAGCACCTGGGCCATCCTCCACTGCACTCCCTGGCCACAGCAGAGAGCTGGCCTGGAAGAGGGGCAACCAGGACAGAATCCAGCACCCCGACAGGGACTAGAACCCGGTGTACCGGCGCCTCAAGGCGGAGGATTAGCCTAGTGAGCAGCGGCGCCAGCCCTCTTCTATTCTTCTATATCAACTTTTAAAATAGAAAACACAACACTTTAGAGGTACATAAATGTGTCAGAATCAAGTATACAATAGATACTCATAAATAGCCCTTGTACTTGGTGCTATTGAACTTTTGTCTATTAGGATATGTCGCTCCCCCTCTTCGTGGAGGAACGACACAGGACCCTGCGTTGTTCTTTCATCTGCTCGGCCCTCCCCGGGTTTGCTGCTGGTTCTTCCCAGGTTGGCTACCGTCCCTTCCACCTCCGTGGAAGGGCGGTTCCCCCTAGCCACTTTCCCCACTTCCGCGGGGGAGCGGCACACCGCCGGCCAGCTCTCTCGGGGGCTGCACAGGTGTTCCTTCAGATAGATGTTCCCCTTAGATGTTCCTGGTGCATGTTGTCTCTCTCCTCCTTTATAGTCCTCTTCCACCAATCCCAACTCTGCTACCCACACGCCGAGTACGCTGCTCTCCTCCAATCAGGAGCAAGATCAGCTCCTGCAGCTCAGTCAATCAAATTGGCGAGAGGCAGCTGCGTAGAAGTTGTTACTCCCTTCTCAGCGCCATATTGTGGGAGAGCAGATGCATAGAATAAGTCTTAATTCCAGTAACTTAGTCTAGTCCAAGTTGCTCCCCACAAGGATACATTTTTATTTCAGTATGTGAAGTTAGTCTGTTTGATGTGAAAATCACAACAGGAGTCCAATGAAAAGTATATTGGACTGATAATATCTTCATGTCCTATGCTGTGTGACAAACTCCCACAGATTTAGTAGCTTACACACATTTATTAGTCAAATTTTCTATCAATTGATTCTAAGCACAGTTTAGCAGAATTCTCTGCTTCAGGCTATTTTTGGTTATAATTTGGTGACACCCAGGGCTGTGATCTCATCAGAGGCTTAGCTGGACAAAGATCCACTTCTAAGCTCCATGAGATGGTTGGCAGATTTTTTTAATGATGTTTATATGACTGAGGGAACCAGCCTCTTATTGACTGTTGGCTTGACTGTTGTAGTTCAGGTACTAGAGGCTGTCCCCCATTCGCTGCCATCCATCCCTCCCTATAGGCAATTACTATATGCCTATTTGCTTCTTCAAATCCAGCATCAGAATCTGTCTCCAGTCTTCTAAGATAAAATCTCATATAATAAAAGGGAATCATGGATATGTTATTTCATCATCTTTGCCATTCCGTGTAACCTAATAAAGAGAGTGAAGTCCCATTATATTTGCCATATTCTATTAGTTAGATGCCTGCCACCACTGTTTATGCTTTAACTCAGAGGGAAGATATCCTATAAAAAAAAAAAAAACAAGGAAACCAGGAAGTGGAGAAATATTAGGAATCATCTTGCCTTAAATTTCTCAGAGTTGGAGATAATCTATCCAGAAAGCCAGGGAAGGCTTCTCAGAAGAGGGGATATTATGATGAGAAATGATGTTTTCTTTGTAGATAAGAGGAAAACAAGCCAAGTTGAGAGAACAACTTTCCTGAAGTATAGGAGAGTAAGGAAAGATTGGGCAGGTGGATCAGGTTCAGATCACAAAGGGCATTATTTTGTCAATTAAGGATTACACCAAAAGTAAAGGGGAAAATGGGTACATGCCAGGTAGGAATCGCTTTGGTCTGAATCTCATTATTTAAATGCTACTCTGGCAGCTGTATGGAGAATGGATGGAAGTGGGGGGTAAGAGGAGAGGAAGGGAAATAAGTGACATGGTATTTCTAGTCCTAATGTCATATGGTGGATGGAATTCAGGCAGTAGAGTAGCATCTGGATATGGGAAGCATTAGGGAATGCAGATACAGTATATGCTATCAATTTTATAAGGTTGGTGATAGGAAAGATACAGGGGATTTTTTTAATGAAAAATACAGTTTAACCAGGTGAAATATGATTTAATTTTTAGTTAAAAGGGCTGAGGTCTCATGAACGTGCTAAATCCCTTATATAAAGACAGATAGATCTTTGTTAATAATAAGCTATGATAAATTTTACCTTTCAATTCTTGAACTCCTTATTTAGTGGAGCATTAAACCTTTGATTATAATGTAAATTAAAAATATTGTATTTCAAAAATAATAGATAAAATATTAAATACAAATTTTGAAACAGACATAAGAATAGAAAATTATAGGTCAAAACCTCTTATGAATGATATGTAATAATTATAACATTTTAAGCAAATTGAATTAAACAATATAACAAGATAATAAAAGAAAACATAACCAGTAGGATAAATTTTTTTCATCTATAGTCAGGTGCAGCTCCTGCAATAACTGACGCTACCATAAAGAAGTAGAAGGAGACCAGAACCTCAAAATACTTTATCATTTAATATCCCCTGATTACTTTTCTGTCAGTGTAACTTTAAAATCATAGCATAATTGTAGCTAATTTTGTCATTGGCAATAGGTAAAGATTATATGCTGGAACAGGACTGGGGAGGCAGCTAGAAAATTATTCCCAATAGAAAATAACATAGGTTATCAGGCCAGTGTAACCTAGGAAGAAGGAACTGGTTTGATGGGTGCTGTATGGTGACGTGGCTATTCTAAACGCTGATAAAGGACTAGTCTGGTGAGACAGGACTGACACCAGTGTAGACATTTATATAGTGAGAGAGAACTAGATTAGAAAAAAACTGATTTCTAACAGAAAAGCTGATTTGTGGGAGCCTGTTTGTTCTGCCCTATTCAGGACTGCTTCTAGCCAGACTGTTAGAGTGGACATTTCTTGTATTTCTCATTGCTCTGCATTCTTTCTCTTCCTATATGCATTCCCTTTTCCTCTGGGGAATCGCCCTTCTCCCATTGAGGGCAGTCTTGATCTGACTGTAAATTAAGAGACATGCCCCCAAGCTTCTGCAGCTGAAGGAATCCCAGAGGCTGCAACTCAACCCTTCTGCCAGATGCTCCCCTCACACAGGAGGCTGAGAGAAAATCTGAGTTCTGTTGGGGTTTAATCAGTCCAGCAGCACATGCCTTTTTCCATGTCTGGTTCTTTTATCCTATAAGCTTCCACACAAGGTTCTGGTAATGTCTCTTTCTCATTAAGTTACTCAGAGTCGATTACTCATAATCAAAGAGCATGATAAACTGCTTCATTTACTTTTTATAAGGAAGGAGAAAATGTTTATTGAGCTTCTACTGGCTTTCACTGATGTTTTACATATTTTATTTTTTTTAAAGATTTATTTATTTATTTGAAAGTCAGAATTACACAGAAAGAGGAGAGGCGTAGAGAGAGAAAGAGAGGTCCTCCATCTGATATTTCACTCCCCAGATGGCCACAACGGCCAGAGCTGCGCCTATCTGAAGCAGGAGCCAGGAGCTTCCTCTGGGTCTCCCACGGGGGTGCTGGGGTCCAAGGAGTTGGGCCATTTTCTACTGCTTTCCCAGGCCATAGCCTAGAGCTGGATTGGAAGTGGAGCAGCTGGGTCTCGAACCAGCGCCCATATGGGATGCTGGTGCCCCAGACCAGAGCATCAACCCACTGTGCCATAGCGCCAACCCCCATATTTTTTTTTTTTGTTATCATTAAGTTGTCATGAAGTATAAAAGTGTCTTCCTGTTAATTGACTGAATTTCACTAATTTGTTTTCTTGTATTTATCCTAATTTATGTTTTCTGAGTAAGTTCATCTTAATCAGATTTATTTATATAATTAAGTGCTGATAAACGTATATAGCTATACTTAGTATGGTAAGATTTTGATAGGGATTTTTGTATGTGTGAAAGTAGAAACATTGCCTAATTTTACAGTGTACATCATATTACTATCAAAATCAAGGGGCAGGTGTTATGGCATAGCAGGTTAAGCCAACACTCGGGATACGTGCATCCCATATTGGAATGCTGGTTTGAGTCCTGGGTGCTCTGCTTACCATCCAGCTTCTTGCTAATGCACCCTTGTAGGTAGCGGATGAAGGCCCAATGAGTAGGTGCCTCCCATACACATGGGAGACACCAGTGGAGTTATGTGCTTCTGGCTTGGCCTGACCCAGCCATGGCTGTTTTGGGCATTTGGGGAGTAGACCAATAGATGGAAGATCTTTTCTTTCTTGCTTTCTTTTTCTTGCTCTTGCTCTTGCTCTTGCTCTCACTCTCACTCCACTTTTTAAATAGATGAAAATAAACAAACAACTTTAAAAATCTAGATAGTGAGTAAAACTCTTATTCTGTGAAAAGGCTCCTATATTTTTTAAATTTTCCATCTTTTGATTAAGTGATAGAAGTAATATGCAAAGCTGTTTGAGTCAAGCATTTTACTTGTAGAGATATTTAAACATTTTTCTTCATAATGGTTAGTGGTTAAAGGATTTTTAGGCTTTCTGTTCCTTTATGGAACAAGTTTAATAAGTTAAATTTTCAAAGAACTTGTCTATTTGTTTTAAATTTTCAAACTTACGACAGGCAGAATTTTCAAAGTATTATCTCATATTTTGAAAATATTTATTTGAAAATACATATTTGAAAATATGTATTATTTTCTTTTTTAAAAGATTTTATTTATATGAGAAGTAGAGTTACAGACAGTGAGAGGGAAAGCCAGATAGAGACATCTTCCATCTGCTGGTTTACTCCCTAAATTGCCGCAACAGCCAGAGCTGTGCCGATCCAAAGCCAGGAGCTTCTTCTTGTTCTCCCACGAGGATGCAGGGGCCCAATCACTTGGGCCATCTTCTACTGCTTTCCCAGGTCTTTGCAGAGAGCAAGATTGGAAGAACAGCAGCCAGGAATAGAACTGGCACCTATATGGGATGTGTATGCCCATATAGATATGTATGCCCAGTGCCACAGGCAGAGGATTAATCTACTGTGCCACAGTGCCGGCCCCAAATATGTATTATTTTTCTATAACTTTAGCTCATTTTTTGTTAATTTTGTTCATTTGTACAGCCTTTAAAAATTATTTTTTGAATAACTTTAAAGGGCAACAATAATGTTATATTAGTCAATTCCCTGAATAATCTCCATTAATACATCCATAAATATACCACTTATGTAGAATATTATATGCATGTGGCTCTTAGAATGTTGAAAATTAATATTACTATGGTTTATTTTTCTTGAGAGATCTTTCCAGAATTTTGTCAGTTTTATTTGTCATGAAAAAGCTAAATTTGTTTTTGTTGATCCTTTGCTTTTTTCTACTTTTAACAATTTGTTCTCCTCTACTATGTTCCTCCTAACTTTATATTTTTTTCTAACTTTCTAGTTTAGATACTTTGCTTATTGGTTTTCAGTTTTTTCCTAATATAAACACTTAAAGCTTTTTCATTGTTTTAGCAGCATTCCAGGCATTTTGATGTTTTATAATTTTTATGACTACTTAGCTTTTTTCCTTTAACTGCTGAGTTATTTTAAAATACAGCTTATAAATACACAAATGCATTTATTTTCAAAGTTAAACTTATTCTTGTTTCTAGTTGTTCTGTGATCACCAACATTATCTCTGTGATAGAGATTATTTGACATGTGCTGAGACTTTAGCTATGGTCTCACATAGGGTAATTTAATGTCACATGTCTACTTGAAAAGATGTGTATTCTCTAGTTGAAGAGTGTGATATTCAGGCAAATTAGATCAAGATTATTAGCTCTGATGCTCAAAACTTTATTCTTTGTTTCTTATTGCATCTCTGACTTTTCATCTTTTATTATTTTGAGGTTTCCTTGCATGTATATTTCAAAATTTTATAAAGGATCTGCTGGTCACAAAATATCTTCATTGTTTGTCCAAAAATGTTTTATTTTTAGCCCTTTTTTCTCTGAGGAGTTATGTTTGTATGTTACCAAATTCCAGGTTTTTATACTTTGAAGATATAATTGCATTTCCTTATGGATTCCGTTATATCACTATTAAATTCTGTCACTTTATAGGCTAACTGTCCTTCCTTTCTGGTTGATTTCAATACATCCTGTATCTTTGGTGTTCTGAAACATTACAATTCCAATGCTAGGTTAGTTAGTTTGCATAAATTCTGTTATGTCATAGTGTGGTACTTAAATCTCTGGATTCGTCTACTTCTAGAAAATTTATTGCTAACCTTTTTTGGAATAGTACCTATCTCTCTATTGTCCTTTACTGGATTTCTCACTAGAAGTGTCCTGACAAGATGCTTTGACTGGGCCTATAGATTCCTTTCTATACAAAGTGCCCAGAAAAGACGGCTAGTAAGGTTTGAACGTCAATCCATCCTCTGTTTGAACATGCCTGTGTCTCCAACAGTGCTCCTCTTTTCAAATTTTTCTCAAATATGTTTTATTGGCTTCCTGTGGTTCTATATGCTAGACCATTTTGTTTCATCTTCCACTTCTCTAACCTTTGTTTTCTCATTTTTCATCTGCTTCTATTCTGTGCGGAGAGAAATTTCCTAAGATCTGTTTTCCTTTCCCTGATTAGTTTGTTCAGCTGAATTTAATCTGCTGTTAAATTCCTCAAAGGTTTGTTTTCAATTGATATTTTTCCACTTCTGGAAATTTTGTTTCTTTGTTTGGGTCTATGTTCTAATTTTAGTAGTCTTCTGTTTTTTTATTAATACTTTTGATTTTATCTTCTGTCTTCGAGCATAATAAAACATGTTTATTGCATATCATTAATCCTGCGGTTTGTAGTTATAGCATGTGTTACATTCTGCTGTTTTCTTATACTGATTCTTATTCATCATGACTCATTTTCTTCAATATTTTGAGACTGGATTAGTATTTTTTAAATTTTGAATTCATATATTTTAGAGATTTATCAGTGAGAATTCCCTGACATCTCAATTGAAGGTGAATTCCTAAAGAAAGAATATACATTATGTAGTATATATACACACACATATATATTTGTGTGTATGTGTATGTATATGTATTTATATATATTATATATAATTATAATTTTAAGTATATGCATATTTATATATATATATTTCTTACAAATATCTGGATGGCTACTTTAAACTACACTTATATAGATACCTTTTTGAACACTGCAAATTTGAATCCCAATTCTTTACAAAGGGCAACATTGTGATTATACATTCTCAAGGAAGACTTTCTCCTCTCCATTCAGCATCAAATCCAACACTGATGAATATCGTCACTATCTTTTTTAAAATTTTTGGTGTTCTCAGGCTGCCATAACAAAATATCATAGTGAATAACTTTAACAGTAGAAATTTATTAACTCACCGTTGTGGAGAATGGGAAGCCCACAGTTAGGGTGCCAGCAAATTCAGTTTTGGCAGGCCTCCACTCCTGGTTTGTGTATGACTGCCTTCTCACTATGACTTCATACAGTTTCTACTTGTGTGCATGCAGTTCATGGAGATGCACATACACACACACACAGAGTTAGAGGGGCAGAGTGAGGTAGGGGGAAGCTTGCATCTGCTTATTTACTCCCCAAATATCTGTGGTATCCAGTGCTGGGCTGAGGCTGAAGCTGGGAGCCAGGAACTCAATCCATGTCTCCCATGTTGGTGATAGGAACCAGCTACTTGAGTCATCATCTTAGTCTCCAAGGGTGTGCACTAGCAGGAAACTGGAACTGGGAGTCAGAACAGGGAATTGAACCTAACTGCTCTATTGTGGAATGAGAACATCCCAAGTGGTGTTTTAACTGGTAGACCAAATTCCTATCTTCACTAATCCTATTGGATGAAAGCCCACCTTTATGACCTCATTTAACAGTAAATACTTCTTAGAGTCCCATATTCAAATACAGCCACACTTGACAGATAGGGTGTTAATATGCAAATTTTGAGGGGGAGTCAATCATTCAGTATATAGCAATAGGATAGATATGAAAATACTTCAAGATGAAAATGGAATTAAAAGATAAAATTATATATGTGCAAAAATATTTTAAATACATGCAGTTTTCCCCTGATACTTGTTTTCCATGAACTTTTTGAAGACCCTTCACCCCTTCAGGGTGTCTTTTTTTTTTTTTTTGGCACTAAAATAAACTTATCTTTAAATTCCATTTTCCATGAACATTTTGAAATACCTTGTATTTTATTCGTGGACTGTTTTAATGATGCTATGAGATTTTAGGCTCCCAGCTTTATACAGTGTGGGGAGCAGCCCGGACTGGACTGAGTTACTGGAATTAAGACTTATTCTATGCATCTGCTCTCCCACAATATGGCGCTGGGAGAGAAGTAAACAGCTTCCGCACAGCTGCCTCCAGTTCAACCAATAAACTGTAGGACTTGCTCCTGATTGGAGGAGAGCAGCGTACTCGGCGTGTGGGCAGCCGAGTTAGGATTGGCGGAGGAGGACTATAAAGGAGGAGAGAGACAACATGCACCAGGAACATCTAAGGGGAACATCTAAGGGAACGCCTGTGCAGCCCCCCAGAGAGCCGGCCGGCGGTGTGCCGCTCCCCTGCGGAAGTGGGGAATGTGGCCAGGGGGAACTGCCCTTCCACGGAGGTGGAAGGGATAGTAGCCAACCCGGGAAGAACCAGCAGCAAACCCGGGGAGGGCCGAGCAGACGAAAGAACAGCGCAGGGTCCTGTGTCGTTCCTCCACGAAGAGGGGGAGCGACAATACAGGGTTCTTTTTTTCTGATCACTCAACTAGGATAAGTTTTTAACTAAATCTGGTATTCCTGTGAGACCATTAAATGTAACTGTTTAAGAATTTGTGAATAGAAAATGTACCAGAGAAGCTCTTGGCTTTAGTTCTTAGTTCCACCTCTAAATTTGTTTTTGACTTTTAAGTATTTACTATAGATTCTATTCATATGAATTATTTGTTAAAATATTTTTATTTCACCCTTTATTTTAAACATTTTTACTCTTACCATATATTTTCACACTTACCAAAAACATCTTCTGATTATATAACAAACTATTTTGAAGCGATCATAGCTTAACGATTATGATAAAAATAAGAAAATAAACAAAATAGAAAAATATGAATACTAATAAAGAACTCCACAGTTGTACTCCAATTCTCCCCACATTTTGAATTTTTGATCTCACTATATTGCCTCTTAGCATTAATGTGGCTATTGTTTTTCATCGTTCTAAGTCTTCATACTAATACTATGAATGGATCATGCTTTGTATTTAGTATTAGAGCCTTCTGAAATTATTTATATGGTTACTCTTACCAGTTAGTTTTCAACCCTTTGACATTTTCTACTTACTCATTAGTGTTTTTTTTCGGTTTGAAGAACTCCTTTTAGCTTTTCTTGTTGGACAGAGCTGATGGTGATATAGTCTCTGAGTTTTTGCTTGTCTTGAAATATCTTTAACACTCCTTATATCTGCAGGATGACTTTGTTGAATGTACTATTCTGTTGAAATTTTTTTCTTTCAATATGGTATAAATCTCATCTCAATTTCTTCCAGTCCATAAGCCTTTTGCTGAGAAGTCTGAGGTTAGGCAAATTGGGACACCATTATGTGTTATTTGTTTCTTTATTCTCACAGTGGTGAGAATCCTATCTTTAACTTTGTAGATCTTGTTTGTGATATGTCTTGGGATAGAAATGATTTAACTAAATCTAGTTCAATATTCTTTTTTTATTTTATTTATTTATTTATTTATTTTTTTGACAGGCAGAGTGGACAGTGAGAGAGAGAGACAGAGAGAAAGGTCTTCCTTTGCCGTTGGTTCACCCTCCAATGGCCGCCGCGGCCGGCGCGCTGCGGCCGGCGCACCGCGCTGATCCGATGGCAGGAGCCAGGAGCCAGGTGCTTTTCCTGGTCTCCCATGGGGTGCAGGGCCCAAGCACCTGGGCCATCCTCCACTGCACTCCCTGGCCACAGCAGAGAGCTGGCCTGGAAGAGGGGCAACCGGGACAGAATCCGGCGCCCTAACCGGGACTAGAACCCGGTGTGCCGGCGCCGCTAGGCGGAGGATTAGCCTAGTGAGCCGCGGTGCCGGCCTAGTTCAATATTCTTGTACTTGGATACTTTTACTTTGTTTAGGTTTGGAAAGTATCTAGTTGCTATCTCTTTGAATAAGCTTTCTACTTACTTGACATTCTCAACTCACTCTCGAACCCTAGTAACTTGGGAAATTCTGTTTGTAACACTTTACTAAATTTCCATTAATTTTTCTCATCCTTCTTGATTCCTTTTTTCTCATCCAATTGTGTATTTTCAAATAAGTTGTCTTTGATCTCACTAATAATTCTGTTTCATCTAGTCTACTATTTATGACTTCTATTACATTTTTAATTTCACTTACTATACTTTTCAACTCAAGGATTTCTGTTTTAAATACTTCAATCTCCATTCTGTCTGTTAAGTCTCCCTATTAGAGTACTGAGTCATGTTTTCTTAAAGTACATTGAGTTTCCATAAAACAGAAATTCTAATCTCCATCTAAAAGTTTGCAGATATCATTTCCTATGTGATTGATTTCTCTGGTTGACCAGGTCATCGTACCCTCAAAGTTCTTGAGGCATTTTGGTGTATTATGTTGTATATGCATTGACAGATTAGATATTCATTCCAAACTTTATATTCTTGTTTTGTTTACACCTTTCATTCCAGAAATTTTTAGCAATTGGCTTCTTTTCTCTGAACCAATGAAGTCTTCTATTTCATCACTAGATGGTGCCCTATGTTATGGTTTGCCAGAAGTCTGCTGTTAGCATATTATTATTTCAGCACTAAAGGCTGCCCCAAGGCCAGGCGTGTAATAATTCCATGGTTAGTATATTGTTAAGAATGAGCTTGACAAGTGTCTAAAAAGGGTAGTTTACTCTCACAAGCCTCTTCCTGGGGTTAGGATATATCCAGATGCATTCACCTCAGTCACTGGTTTGTATTCAGGTGCCACAGAATTCATCCAAGCTCTTGGCCTTAGTGTGGAACAAGCAAGCCAAGCTCCTATGTGATGACTTTGTATACAATTCCCACCCCCACCCAAGGCACTTATTTTCTCCATGCTGTGTTCCATGGAATTTAGGGAAAACTGAAGTGGGTAATTCTAATAACACAATGCTAGATCACATTCAGAGTCCATAAGGCATAGGGAAAAACCAATAATGCCATGGGCTTTCTCTTATGTCATAGATATGTGGCCCTAATAACTGATACCAAGCACAGATTATGCTGACTTGGTTATAAGTTTGATCAACTGGCATTATGAGTCTCTACCTGGCACTGTGGTGGATCCAAAGAGTCCATCCACAGAAACTAATCTGGGTATAGGGACCATTAGCACTGAATTCCAAGAAAGTCCTCTGCTTACTTTCCTCTCCAGTCACTGGACTGTTACTCTTTGCTGTCTGCCTGTAAACTGGGGAGTGATGGTAGAGGAAATATCTTGACCATTCAGGCTGACACTAAGCTGGATGATACCTGAATTTCATAGCTTTGGGATCATGTGTAGTCTCAAGGATGCATGCCAGAGTTGTGCATGACTGTTGGAAACATGAATCTGTTCCACCAGAGTGCAGATATTTTGCCTGATGCCTGAATGGGTGATGAGGTCTGGGCTTTGGCAACATCTTTGGGATAGACACTTTCAGTTTTATCTACTGCTGGATCTTGCTGTGGCATGCCTTGCACTGAGCTCCAAGGCAAAAATTCCATGCTCACTTTCCTGCCTTTCTCCCCAGGAGTCTTGCTTCACTGTCTTCCTGGGGTTAGAGAAGATGTCCTGGGAGCATTCACTTGACTGTGAGGCTAAGGATCCAGAGGCTCGGTACTGGCCTGGAACAAGGGTCCTTGGGTTCTGTCTTATGCTGAGTTTCTCCCTGGCAGGCCTGCCACTCTGTTTGAAGTCTAAGGACTAGGCTTAATCCCTTTATTCCCCAAACAGGAGGACTCTCTTTCCATATAACCCTGTTTAAGGTTGGGGTAAGGATAGAGGGCTATTTATTCTTCCCAGCCTTTTTTCTGTGCATACTTTATTATTATATTAAAGCCAGGCACTGTAGTCCCTAAATTGGTTTTCTTGGCTGTTTGACAGTGATCTGATGTTGAACACCTGTCCTGATTTTTGTCTCTGTGGGGACTCAATCACTTAACATCTTACTCAGGTACACCATTTTGCTCTACCTCTTCATCAGTGTATCTTTATTTCATCTGGTTTATATTGAGTGTACCTTATTGTCTCAAAATGTCATTTTAAAATGTGTTCAAATCTGGATCCAACAATGTACATATTGCCTTTGTTGTTGTTGTCTTTCTTTTAAATCCCCTTTAATCTGAGAGTCCTTTCTTTTGTTTAATGATGCAAATTACTCATTGAAACTAAGTAGTTGCCTCATAAATTTGCTTCCTTGTGGCATAGAAAAATCTTTCATTATTTTTCATATTTACTATAAACTATAAAATAGGTATAAAGGCTGCATTAGATTAGATTAAATTTCTTTGGCATAGAAACTTCAGAGATAATGCATGTAATTTATACTGCATCAAATCAGAAGGCACATGTATCTGAAATCATAATTTTGGTGATATAATTATTGATCAGTAGTTCATGTTTTCTCATTCTGAATCTAATAAATTTCCTCATTAATCTTTCACTTAATGTCTTTTACCATCATTGAATGACCATTTCCTTTTTTTGTTTTTTCAACAAAGCTTGCAAGTAGATGATTTTCTAATTTCATCATTTTCTGTGTATTTACTAGATGGAAATTTTTAATTTCTTTTATGGAATGGGGATATTAAGTGACTCAGAATTTCAGTCTGTGCAGGAGGAAGAAGGAAAAAATATAATTATTCTTCATTACCAGTGATCATAGCAAATGGTTCCTACAATAGCTGCCTCCAGTGAAATAGTTTTTGTTTTAGGTTTCTGGATTTGTAATTGGATGCTTCAAGTTGTTTTTGTAAGGACAAAGAATATAAATAGAAAATATGTTATCAATTACACTAACCAAATCACTAAAATTGGGGGTTAGAATTTCTTGAAACCATGAAAAGTTGTTGAACATAGCAGTTTCTAGGATATAAGCCAATACCTTCATTTTGATACAAGAGTAGTTCTTAATTTGTTGAAAATTCAAAATTAAATTTACCATTCCTCTCATCTTCCTGCCTTTATCTATAGAATTTGAGTCAGGATAAATAGCAATCCTCTTTCAATATCTACTCAGCAAAGGGTTAATACAGGTATTAAAACATTTTAGGTCATGATAATAAGAGTTATGAGAGAGAGAAAAGAGAGAAAATTAAAGGTCTATGAAAGTAAATTTCTTACCCTCCAAAGACAAGATTGATGGTACTTTAAGCAATCTGAGAATTAATGCTTTGTGAAAGCATTGATTAATATGGCTATTTATCTTCCTGACCTTATATTTTATCAATATCTTATTATGTGGAGAAATGAAGACATCAACATGGTACAAAAAAAACTTATTTAAAAGGCAAATGGGTCAAATTTGTATGAACTAGCAATTAAGAAAATAATCACAAACACATCATGGGACATGATTTAATTACATAGGTTATCGCAAAGAAAGATGCTGCATTAACGTGTTTAACAACTGCACCGGGCATATTGTGATTACAAACCATTTATGATAATCTGCAATAAATATGAATAAATGAATGGAAAATCAAGTATATTATAGAAATGAGAATCTGGTGTAGAGACACTGTTAGGTATACAAGATTTGGCCATATTAATTGTCAGTATTATTGGGGCTGGCATTGTGGGACAGCAAGTTAAGCCACTCCTTGGAATGTCCACATCCCGTATCAGAGTGCCAGTTTGAGTCTTAGTTTATATGCTTCTGATTCAGTTCCTGCTAATGTATCTGAGAAACAACAGATGATGGTGCAGGTACTCAAGGTCCCACTACACATGTGAGAGACTCAGGTGGGGTCTGGTTTCTTGCTTCATCCTGACCCAGCCTTGCATGTTGCAGTGAGCCATTAGATGGAAGATATTTTCTCCCTTTCCCCTTCTCTCTCTCTCTCTCTTCTTGCACTATAACTCTGCCTTTGAAAAAATAAATAAATAATCTTTAAAGACTAATCATCAATAGTAAAATATAGACAGCTAATATATAATTTAAAAGAATTGTTCCACTTAGCATTTCTAAAGACAACTATACATTAATATTAAATAGGATGATATCATGTGGCAAAATGTTAATATTCAGTTATTTCCCTGACAGAAAGGTAAGTATATAAAAGAGCTTATATGTATTAAATGTTTTGATGAATAAATATATATTTACACAAGACAAAAGATATAAATATTCAACATCAGTATATATTATGAGACTAACAAAGTATGTGTCATGTCATTAGACCAGCAGCACTATCACTTGGTAAGTTTTATATATGGTAAATAACTAACTGGTGAACAAAAGCAAGCCAATAATTATAGCAGTCATTCACTCATTCGTTTACTAAGCAGGCACGTCAACTATCATGTACCAGATTTAGCATGGTGGCTCAGCTGCTTAAGCAACTTTTTAAGATACCCACATTGCATATCAGACTTCCTGAGTTCAAGTCATATCTCTGTATCTGATCCAGCTTTTTGCTAATGTGCATCCTTGCAGGCAGCAGATGATGGCTCAAGTATATGGGTACTTAAAAAATAGAGATTCTTTTGTCCTGGAGGACAATTTTCCCTAGGAGAAAGCTTTTCCAAATAGATAACTTTATTTATTTATTTATTTATTTATTTATTGACAAGGCAGAGTTAGACAGTGAGAGAGACAGAGATAAACGTCTTCCTTCCATTGGTTCACCCCCCAGATAGCTGCCACGGCCAGCGCACTGTGCCTATCCGAAGCCAGGAGCCAGGTGCTTCCTCCTGGTCTCCCATGTGGGTGCAGGGGCCCAAGCACTTGGGCCATCCTCCACTGCCCTCCTGGGCCACAGCAGAGAGATGGACTGGAAGAGGAGCAACCGGCGCCCCAACCAGGACTAGAACCTGGGGTGCCGGCGCCGCAGGTGGAGGATTAGCCTAGTGAGTCGCGGCGCTGGCCAAATAGGTAACTTGAGATTTGAGTTCAGAAGGTTGAATACAAATCTAACAGCTAGAGCAATGGGGAATAGCCATTTAAAATAAAAATCTCAAGAACATTTGAAGAGACAGGAAATTATAAAACAGTGTGTGGTGTTCAGGAAGTGAAATCTTGTCTTGTGTGATTAGAGTAAAGGGTGCATGAGAGAATAGCAGAAAATGAGATCCCATATGAGATGGGGTCAAGATGGGAACATTGAATGCTGTGAGAAGCATCTGGGGCTTGTTAGCTCCAGTGTCTACAGGTGGCCAACAAAGTTTTGGATGTAGTTGTATGTAGTCACTAGTTTTACAGTCTTGGGGGAGTGATAAAATGAAGGTTGAGAGACAGCGTAGGCAGAGGAATAGTTAAAAAGAATTGCAGAGTTAATAGTATATGAATTAAAGTAGCAATAGTAAGAATGCCCCAAAATGTGACAATTTCGGAATTTTTTAGAATATAGAATCAGACCAAGGATCAGTTGAGCCTCATGTATTATGGAGGGAAATAATCAAAAATTATTCTGAAAATGGCTAAGTTGGGTAGATTAAACTGGCATTATGTTAAGAATAGTTGGAAGAACTGGTTTTAGAAGGAGATTCTCTGAGCTTGTTGGTTTCAGGCAAGTTGAGATTTGAGGAGGCCATGCTCTTAAAACTGTATATATGAACTACATGAAATTTGTTCCCTTTTTATAAATCAATTTCTTTTAAAAGAATACGCTGGAAATACCATGAGTAATAGAGTACAGAGATATATTATTCCCATAAAACCAATAATTTTAGAAGGGAAGCATCAAGCAAGCCAGTTAGGGTTTGTTTAAGGTTGATTGTCTTTTGTTAAAGCAAATGATAATCTTTCTACCTGTAAGAAATGCAGGAGGAATCTTTGAATATGAAGCAAATATGTTCATCTAAAATATAAAGAAGCTCAACAAACTTTTGATGTAAATTTTCATGATATAGAAATGAAGAGTTTAGCATCTATGTTATCATGAAATGTGGTGAAGGGTACATATACATATACTCGTGTAAATATATCTTCAATCTTTATTGAAAGACAGAAGATAGAAGAATTTGAGGGATTTGGGAACTTCAGAGAACTTTAAAAGCAGTTAACCCCCTCTAGAAAATGAAAGTTAAAGTAAGGTGGGTGTTTTTAAAAATTTACTGACAATCCCACTCCTGGGAATATACCCAAACCAAAATAAATCACCTATGAAAGAGTTATGTGTACTCACCATGTTCAGTGCAACACAATTCACAATAGTCAAGAGATGGAATCAACCAGATGTCCATCAGTGGTTGACTAGACAAAGAAATTATGGTATATATACACTGCAATGTACTACTCAGCTGTGTAAAAAAAATGAAATCCTTTCATCTGCAACAAAATGGATACACCTGGAAACCATTATACTTAGTGAAATAAGCCAGCCCCAAAAAGACAGATATCATGTATTTTCCCTGATCCAAGGTATCTAATGGACTACCTGAAATGTAATGTATTGGAATGAAATAGTCATTTTGAGATTCGATGATTATTTATAACCCTTGTCTCTTCTGTTGAGGAACAGTTTTTTTTTTTTTTTTCTTCATACTATTTGTTGAACTCTTGTGCTTAGTGTAGGGTTAACTCTATGATCATTAAGTAAAATGAAAACAGATCTTTGTAAAGAATTAAGAGTGGGGGGCCGACGCTGTGGCTCACTTGGTTAATCCTCCGCCTGCAGCGCCAGCACTCAGGGTTCTAGTCCTGGTTGGGGTGCCAGATTCTGTCCCGGTTGCTCTTCTTCCAGTCCAGCTCTCTGCTGTGGCCCAGGAGGGCAGTGGAGGATGGCCCAAGTGCTTGGGCCCCTGCACCCACATGGGAGACCAGGAGGAAGCACCTGGCTCCTGCCTTCGGATCTGTGCAGCACCGGACAAAGTGGCCATTTAGGGGGTAAACCAACGGGAGGAAGACCTTTCTCTCTCTCTCTCTCTCTCTCTCTCACTGTCTATATCTCTACCTGTCAAATAAAAAAAATAAGAGTGAGAATGTGAGAGGGAGAAGGAGGATGTGTTGGAGTATGGGCAGGAGGGGAGTAGAGGGGGAAGTGTCACCATATTCCTAAATCTTTATATATGAAATACACAAAACTTGTATAACTTAAATAAAAAATTGAACATTAAAAAATTTACTGACAGTGTGCTAATTCAATTACCATTATTCACTGACACTATTTGACAAGCAAGGCCCCTCCCCATTCATGATTTGATTCTTTTCTTTACAAGCTCCTTGATAGGTGAATTTTTGTCCTGTTTCGTAATTGTTAAAAATAAAATTTAGAAATAAATGACACTGTTGACAACATCCAAATAGTCATCCAGAATTTTATGATTGGCCTCACATGCCACCACAACTGGCTAAAGTTCACATTGGAGCACCAGTTGCTTCAATTTCTCCTCTTCTTCCTCCCCTCGTCCTCCACCATTCTGCCTCCTTTTCCTACTCTATTCTCCCCTTCCCTCTTCCTCTCTTCTTCTCCCCATCCCCAACCCCTTTAGCTATTTTTCTACCATATCCACCAAAGTAGACTCTGAAATTATTAGTTCAGGTCATTATTGAAATATGGAAGAAGCTCTTTTAGTTTCAACTTTTGCTATACTTTTGAATATTTGAAAAGATTACTGAATATTTAATAAAAGCCCAGCATGTCTCTTTCAATAACCATTTCATAAATGATTGTGAAGGACTGAATGTTATCAGGAGTACTGAGTCACAAACTTTGATGGAAACTTGTGAGCTAAATCCTGTGAATAAATGACAATAATAGCTAGAGTCATTCACAGCCTTGTTTGCCTTTAGTTAAGCCAGTGAAAGCTAAGCACAGAAATAATAAGGAATAGATTTCCAAGATGCACTATTAATAGAACTTGATTTATATATTTGTTACTTTCAGAGAAAAGTGCATTTATAACACCGTAAAAACAAAACAACTTTAAATCAAAAGCATGAAGTGTGGTTTTGACTAGTAGCATCTGGAAAAAATCAATTCCTTTGCCTATAGTGTTTCTAAGCAACCACAAATTGGAGCAATGTAAAGATAGTTCATGGGAAGTTAAAGCTATAATTCTTAGGTTTCCATAACTTTGTATCTGATGTAGGGCAAACACACTGAAAGCTAATTTATACATTCTGTTTTTATTTATTAAATACAAATTTCATGTGATATCAAGTCCTGATAATATTTTGCAAGCAAATGGGCCTTTTTAGGAGGTCCAATTTAAGCCTTCTTTTTCATGTATAATTATAATCTGCATATGTTGTCCAGCATAATTATTTTGTGAAATACAAAGCAACACAGAAATCATGGTTTTATTAATATGATAAAGCTGTGGATTTGCTAACACACCTCGGATGCTCTCTGAATATTTAAAATTTTAATTGAATTGAATCCAGTTATTATCAAACAATATTTCAAAATGTACCTTTTCACAATATAAATCTAAAAGTAAGTCATTAGTTTTTTCCTTTTGCTGTGTCCCTATTTGCATTTTATCAGATTAATTTAAATGTAAATATATTTTACACAAATTACCTCTTAAAATCCTTAAAAGTAAATATCAAAAGACTGCCATCTAACAGGAAGAAAAGGAAACTTTCTTTAGGATACTAATGTAAACCCATTTTGTTATTTATTATTTTTCAAAATGATTTCCTTTATCTATGATTGGTTTTTATGCTTAAAAACATAAAATCATAGAATAGCTGAGAAGAAATGAAATATATCATCAGATATCATGCAGAAAAATTTCTTTTCTTTTGTCCTCTTAATTTAGAGTTCATTTACAAAAATTTCTCAAATAATAGTAGAAAATTTCAATAAAGGATGTTAGGACTTTTAGATTAGATACCCAGTTGAACTAATGGCGATACAGAAATATTATTTAATTTTTTTTTGAGGAGGAGAGAGTTTAGGCAGATCATGTTCAACCATTATTAAAAAAAAGTTAATTGGGAGCCAGTATTGTGGCACAGCAGATTAAGCTGCCACTTACAATGCAGGCATCCCATATGAGCACCAGTTAGAGTCCCAGCTGTTCCACTTCCTATCTAGCTCTGCTAATGAACCTGGGAAAGCATCTCAGGATAGCCCAAGGTGGGAGACTGGAATGAAGCTCCTGTCTTTTGCCTAGCCCCAGCTATTGCAACCATTTGGGGAGTGAAGCAGTAGATGGAACATCTCTCTCTGTCTCTGTCTCTCTTTCTCTCTCAACCTCTCTTTCTCTCTATCTCTCTCTCCCTTTCCCCTTTCTGTAACTCTGGCTTTCATATAAGTAAATAAAGTTGTAGAAAAAAGTTAATTAACCTTATGCAGTACCATCTCAGTTCTCACTAATGAGTAACTATACTATGTTAATGTAAAAGATTCCGTATGCATTTTTCAGTCTAAAAAGAGAAGCATGTTTTCTGAATCCTTTATCTGCAAATAGTAAAGTATTGCCATAATAAAAATGTATTTTTCCTTTTTAATGAAGTAAAATGATGGCTGAAAGAAAACCAGAAGAAATTAATGATGCCTAATTTACCTCTTCAGATTTAAAGCTATTGAGAAACTGGTCCTTTGGACATTAATAGGCAACTGGATTTATAAAGCAGCCAAAATGGAAAGTGTGAAAACATAAGTCAGGATGTAGTAGGCACATTTCCCCATTAGCCAGCCTGGAATAAAATAGACCCCCTAGATGCTTTTCTCTCCCAACCTGCCCACATACATATGATGCAATTAGATTTTTTTTTTTTTTTTGGACAGGCAGAGTTAGACAGTGAGAGAGAGAGAGAGAGAGAGAGAGAGAGAGAGAAAGATACTTTTTCCATTGGTTCAACCCCCAAGCGGCCGCTACGGCTGGTGCGTTGTGGCCAGCACGCTGCCAGGTGCTTCCTCCTGTCTCCCATGCAGGTGCAGGGCCTGGCACTTGGACCATCCTCCACTGCATTCCCAGGCCACAGCAGAGAGCTGGAGTGGAAGAGGAGCAACCGGGACAGAATCTGGTGCCAAGACTGGGAATAGAACACAGGGTGCCAGCGCCGTAGGCAGAGGATTAGCCTAGTGAGCCATGGCGCCGGCCTGCAATTAGATTTTATTGGCACTTATTAGCAGTGTCAGAATCCAATGTTTGGCTTTGGGCTTTGGTTTCTTCATTCTGTATAATTTCATTTCAGCAATAATTCCTTGAATGTCTATTCACCTATAATGTTGACATCTCCCAGATGATTAAGATGCTCACATAAACAAACAATTAATATTTGAGGAAATATATTTACCCTGATTGAATATACACAATTTTTAAAGAACTCACATCACATGGTACTCCATAAATATACAATTTTTTTGTGTTAATTACAAAAAGCAGATTCAGGCACTGGTTCCCAGAAAGTGAGACTCTTATGAGAGAGGATGGATATATATATATATCATTAATAATAACGTGGAGCCAACACTGTGGTATAGTGGGTAAAGCCACTACCTGCAGTGCTGGCATCCCATATGGGCACTGGTTCAAGACCTGGCTACTCCACCTCCAATCTAGCTCTCTGCTATGGCCTGGGAAATGAGTAGAAGTGGACCCAAGTTCTTGGGCCCCTGCACCCACATGGGAGACCTGGAAGAAGCTCTTGGATCCTGATTGGCCCAGCTCCTGCCGTTTCAGCCATCTGGAGAGTTAACCAGTAGGTGAAAGACCTCTCTCTCTCTGCCTCTCTATAACTCTGCCTTTCAAATAAATAAATAGAAATCTAAAATAATAATAACATAATGTCTGTTTGTCATAGTGGTACAAGGAAGAAATGAATGTTTTTTGCAACCTTGCAAGGCACCATGTACTGCAGTAAGCATTTCATCTTCACTGTCACATTGTATTCTCCCAACAATCCCATGTATATAAGCACTTTCCGAAATCATGCAGTTAGTTATAAGGATGGGAAGACTCGGACACAGGGCTGGCTCTCTCTCACTCCAAACTTTCTACCATTAACCTGCAACTTCTATTATTTCCAATTGGGGGAAACTGAGAGATTCTTCAGAGTGGGTGGTTTTGTTTACTTTTTACACTTTTTAAAGATATATTTATGTATTTGAAAGAGAGTGGGGGGGAGAGAGAGAGAGAGAGAGGGAACGAGAGAGGGAGAAAGGGAGAGAAACTGGTCTTCTGTCTGCTGGCTTATTTGCTTTATACCTGCAACAATTAGGTCTGGGCCTGATGAAAGCCAGGAGCTGGGAGCTCTATGTAGGTGACAGGAACTCCGATACTTGGGCCATCATCCGCTGCCTCTTAGGCACATTAGAAGGAAGCTGTATTGGAAATGTGTAGTGGCCTGGACATGAACCAGGCCATGGGTATTTCAAGCAGCAGCTTCACCAACTGTAACACAATACTCATCCTGAAAGGGTGTTTTTCAAGATGTAATTACATAGTTTATATTTTTTGTTTTTAAATGAGTAACACTTCAAATTTTCACAGGGATTTTAAATACCTTTTAGAGCTGAAAACAATGCAGAATACAGTACTACCCTATGTCATTGTCACTCTTAAAGGAGAGGCAGCTCAGATCTGTGGAATGAAGTGTTAATATCAATGAATATGCTGGATTTATCAAGCTGCTGCAATATGCATATAAGGAAGTATGTTATTTGCCAGGAAAAAAATGATTTCCTTTTCCATTCAATATTTTTATATTGTATTCTTGAGAGGAGATAAAACCCTCCCTCTTCAGCATTATCATAATTATTCATTGTATTATGTTTTATAATTAAGGCATGCATGGATTTAAAAACTTGTTTTGGTCAGCACCTGAGGTCCTAGACCAAGTTAGATACGTTCTCTGAAGTTTAGTTCCTTCATCAGCAAGATGGGTGATAAAGTTTACTGTCCACAGGTTGGAAAGATCAAATATACCATCATATACCTAGGACATGATCAGCACTCACGATCCATTTCCTTTCTCGAGATTCTTTGTGTGATGCCTGTTAAGAATGTGCTGGAGTTTCTCAGTGTAGAGTTTTATTTGTTTGATACAGCAGCTGTTATGGCACATAATAAAATTGGCAAGGATATGTTTTTATTACTTCAACCATGTCTGTTGCATGAGGCTCGTTGAATGTCTCAGGCATTCAATGTTCATTGAACAGTGAACTGACTTTTTTCAGTTGAAGTAAATGAGGCTGTTTTTTTTTTTTTTTTTTTTTTTTTTTTTTTTTTTTTTTTTTAATGTGTGGCCTCTCCCCAGCATACACACCCTGAAATAGAACTGTCTATGACATTGAACAAGTTACTTAGCCTCTGTAAACCTCAGTTTCCTCATTGGAAAAGTAGAACTTAAATATCTGTCTCAAAACATTGTGTTAACTAATAAATGAAATAAATGAGAGTTATGATTATTTTCTCCATCTTCTTGTTGAGTTCACTGATAATTTGTAGGAATCCATCCTTTTTATGAAAAACGAGCACAGTGATAAGAAAGTGAGTTCCAAAACATCAAACCCAGGTTCCAACCCAACTTCACTGCATGGAGCTGGGCTGACTTTTCTGGAGCTCTTTTCCCTAATTTCTAAGTTAGAATAAGAAATCATTCCTGGACTTACAGCTTTGTTTATTAAACTAAATTTATTGAAATTGTATGAGAAACATAAAATACTTGCCATATTTTAGTATAAAAATACAAAATTTAGAAGGAATCAAATTGAAGATTTCAATTTGATGATTTTGAGTAATGGGACTGAAACATGATTTAACAATACAAATTCATCACAATGTGAAAAGTTACCCCTATATAGAAAAATAATTCTTTTTAATTTCAACAATCAATAATTTGAGTACCCAGTAGTTGTCAGGAATAATACTAGATTGATTCTAGAGATGCAAAGAATTGGTAAAATATTTATATTTATATTATATTATATTATTGATAATACATTTTAGTAGTAGTTATTTTAAGAAGATGGAAGAATTGTACAAGTATGATACAGGAAGTTGGGACATGCTGAACCAAAAGGTAGAACAAGACATTTTGGCAGCAGAGCAGACTAGCAATGAGTATTCCATGTTGAAAGTTGATCAGACCTTCTATCCCATTGCAGATGAGCAGAGTTGAGAGTGGTAACGTTGCATACTGTTACAGTTTAGGATCATTTTCAAAATCACTAGCTGCATAGGCTATAACCATACAATAAAAGCACCAAACAGCATTGGCAATCTTGGATCTAGAAAGTAAATTACCTGTTTGTGTCTGAAACCTTGTCTTTTCTATTTGCATTAACCAAGAAAAGTAGACACAGCTTACGTATAAAGAAAGAAATGTGTGCCTCTTACTGACTCTGATCACAGCTATCTAGAGTATAAAGAAATAACTGAAGGAATAGATAGCATATAGTCACAGAGACTTCGAACAATTATCTAGTGTTTAAAAGGGGCTTGCGAAACTCCACTTTATGGGCTCCAAATGTCCTACTGCTGGTTTTTGAAAAGGTTTATTGGAACACAGTCATTCATGTATCATCTATGGCTGCCTTCCTATTATAATGGCAGAGTTGAGTAGTTGTTTCAGAGATCAAATGGCCTGTGAAGACAGAAATATTTACTATCTTATCCTTCACACTTTTACAGAAAATGTAAAGAATATGAAGAAAATGTGAATAATGTGTAAAAGGTGAAAAACTTGTCTTACCCCTGCCTAAAAATTATCTGAATTCTGGTTTTCAGATGAAGTAGATAAATTAACTGTAAAACATACTAACACAGACCTACATGCATACACACTTACAACAGATGTAAAAATATTAAAATCTTGATTGTTTTTAAAAAAGGCAGTTTTCATAGAACACTTATTTTTTGCTTGTAAGTTTGGAGAAAGTGACTTTTTTCACCAAGGATTTGCTAGAGATACCTTTGCTTGTCTTTTGAAATAAGAAGTCTTGGAAACAACTGCTCTTTCTAGGAATAATGAGTAGATTTTGAGTATTATACTGAACCAGTCACTGAAAATGCAAGTGAATTATAAGGAATATAAGTGATTATAAGGAATATATTATAATTATAAGGAATATAATTGAGTATAAGGACATTCTCCATGTCCTTAAAGAATTCCCAATTTATGGAGAGTTTAACTATATTTTTACATTTATGTTCAGTTTCTTATATATTTCACTTTGTTATCAAATCTATCAATCTCCTTTTAATTGGAGATTTTACGTTTGAAATAATTACTAATATGCTAGCATTTAAATATACTTTTTTTGCTATTTGTTTACTACTTTACCCTCTGTTCGTTCTTCACCATTTCCCTTTTGCCAGCTCTATTTTGGGTTGAGACTTTTTATGATCCTATTTTAGCTGCACTATTGGCTTATTATCTATACCTTTTCAAAAATGTTTTCAGTGATTCCTGTAAGTGTGCAATTTATCTCAATATGTCTTTAAATAATATAATACAACATCACATTGCAAAAATCACATTGCTATACTCCCAATTATCCCATATACTTTTTGTGCTATAGTTTTGTGTTTGTGTATAAACCATGTGATTCTCATACATTGGAATGACTTTGAAAATAAAACAGATAAGTATTTTATAAGTACCTAACTTTTGCGGGTGCTCATTTCCTTGTGTAGATATAAATTCTTGGCATAGATATAAATCACACTTGTTATCATTTTACCCTTGTCCCCAAAACTTCTTATAACGTTTACTGCAATGCAATTTTTTTTTTTTTTTTGACAGGCAGAGTGGACAGTGAGAGAGACAGAGAGAAAGGTCTTCCTTTGCTGTTGGTTCACCCTACAATGGCCACCACGGCCCGCGCACCATGCTGATCCGAAGGCAGGAGCCAGGTGCTTCTCCTGGTCTCCCATGGGGTGCAGGGCCCAAGCACTTGGGCCATCCTCCACTGCACTCCTGGGCCACAGCAGAGAGCTGGCCTGGAAGAGGGGCAACCGGGACAGAATCCGGCGCCCCGACCGGGACTAGAACCCGGTGTGCTGGCGCCGCAAGGCGGAGGATTAGCCTAGTGAGCCACGGCACCGGCCACAATGTACATTTATAAACAATACATTTATCTGTTTTTTCTTGTTGTTTAACTGAGAAGGCCTTTTCTTCAACTCCTTTTCAATTCCCTCTTTAAAACACTTTATTTTGAAAGGGTGTAGAATTCTAAGTCGATAATTCTTTCTTTAATATAATTGTATGCCACAAATGAGATTTCAGTCTTTGATAGACTTTTTTTTCTTTTTTTTTAAGATTTATTTATTTATTTGAAAGTCAGAGTTACACACAGAGAGAAGGAGAGGCAGAGAGAGAGAAAGAGAGAGAGAGAGAGAGTCTTCCATCTACTGGTTCACTCCCCAGTGGCCACAACAGCTGGAGCTGTGCCGATCCGAAGCCAGGAGCCTGGAGCTTCCTCTGGGTCTCCCACGCGGGCGCAGGGGCCAAGGACTTGGGCCATCTTCCATTGCTTTCCCAGGCTATAGCAGAGAGCTGGATAGGAAGTGTAGGAGCCAGGGTTTGAACTGGTGCCCATATGGGGTGCCGGCACTGCAAGTGGCAGCTTTAGCCGCAAAGCCACAGTGCCAGCCCCTACGCTCCATATTTAATTGGTAGTCGCATAAGATTATATTAAAGCTGAAAAAACTGATTGCTTAGTGAGTGCATAGCTGTTATAACATCTTAGTGCAATGTATTACCAATGTTTGTGGTGATGCTGGAAAAAATAAACCTATTATTGTACTGCCAGTTATATGAAAGCATAGCAGACACAATTTTGTACAGGACATATATTTGATGATAATAATAAATGACCATGTTGCTGATTTATTACTGGTATGCTGGTATATACTTTTATCACTATTTTACAATGTATTCCTACTTATTAAAAATCAAATGCCATGTAATGCCAGCAAAAGCCTCCTCCATCTCACGTTACCGTGTCTTTTGAATGCATTAAAAGACCATATTGAATGATTGACCTGTACCAATTTGTGTAAGTACACTTTATGAGTTTTCACAATAATGAAATCATTTAACACTTCTCAGAAGGTATCTTGTCATTTAGTTACATGTGACTGCGCTTGAGAGTTGCCACTTGATCTATTGCTATCTGCCTCGAAAAGTTGCCTAAGACAAATTGCTGCCATTTCTATTCTTTATGGCAAGTCACCTTTTCCTTTTCTTGCTATCTTTGACATTTTTCTCTTTATTTTTCATTTCAGTGATTTTAACATGATGTGACTTGGTGTGATTTTCTTTATATTCATTCTGCTTGGCTTTTTTTCCTGAGTCTCTTTAAGATATGTGCATTTATAGTTTTTCAGATTTGGAAATGTATTGCTTATTATTGCTTCAAGTACTTTTACTTCTCCCTCTCACTTTCTGGGACTTCATGCCCATGCATGGTAGAGTGCCTTTTATCATCTAACACATCACTGACATTCTGTTAATTTTTTCCTATCCTTTTAAAATGTCATTGTTTCATTTTGAACATGCTCTATTACTGTTTCTTTAAGCTCACTGGTTTACTGTGGTTACACTCATCTTGAGTATTTTTCATTTCGAGTGTTCAATTTTTCTTCTTTATGTCTTCCATATGATTCTTTATAAAATTCTGCATGTCTCTCTTCAGACACCTCACTCTATTTATGTTTTCCCTACATTTTAAGTATATGGAGTACAATTTTTATTAACACAAAATATTTTTATCCAATTCCATTATCTCTAATTTTACATGCTATGTTTCTTAATTGATTTTCCTCCTGGTTAGGCTTATAATTTTCTGCTTTTTGCATGATTGACAATTTTGTAGGGTGGTAGACATCGTATACTTAACATTTTTGGTTGCTGAAATGGCTATATTCTTTTAGAATATTGTGCTTTCTCTGGCACATTGTTAAGTTATTTGAAATCTATTTAATACTTCTGAGGCTTGATTTTAATCTTTTTAAGGGAAGATATAGAACTTCCCTAAATCTAATGTTAATTTATCCTTTCAACTAAGGTAATATCCTTCTTAGTGTTTGGCCTGATGCCTCAGATAATACAATCTGGCTAATTGAACTGTGAATTGTTCTTAGCCTTCTGTGAGGTCTGAGAATTGTTGAGTCTACTGCTTTCCAGTGATTCTTTCTCCAGCCTTTTGGAGCCTCAACCTATGCACATATAGATTTTTGTTCAATCAAAGAATTGAAGTGGGAGAGGGATTTTCAGATCTCTGGTATACTCATTCTTGTACGTGCATTAATCATCACCATCCCAACACTGCACTTACTTCTACTCTGCTATTCTGCCAACAAATTCTACCTCACGTGACCACCAAACTCCATTTTCAGTCGGCTTGGTTCATTGAAGAAAGTAAACTCTGTTTGAGTTTGATATTTTTTTCTTTCTTCTGGAAACTGGCCCTAGGCAGTAAGCTGGGGCAATAGTAGAGCTCACCTTTATAATATCCTTTCTCTCGTGGATCACAAAGATATAATATGACTAAAAGCAGTTGGTTCATTTATTTTTCTAGTTTTCAGTTATGTAAGGTTGGTGCACAATTTCCCTGGTGGCTAATTCTTCATGGGTAGAAGTGGAAGTCATAATTATCATGAATGAATTGTGAAATATATTGGATAATTGTGCAACATTTAGTTCCCTTGAAGCACAAACTACTGGTTACCTTGATCATTTGGGGAAAAATTTAAGAGAAGGATGTGAAATTTGAGTTGAGCCTTGAAAATATAGGTCAGAATTTAGTCTGTGCATCTTATTTACTAATTTATTTGTATTTAAGCCAGTTTCTTTTCTATTTCATGTGTCATTTCCTTTTTAAAAAAATATTTATTTATGTGAAAGGTAGAGTTAGGGAGAGAAGGAGAGACAGAGATCTTCCTTTTGCTGGATCACCCATCAATATGGCTGCAATAGCCAGGGCTATTCCAGGCTGATGCCGGGAGCCAGGAGCTTCTTCTGGGTCTCCTATGTGGGTACAGGTGACTTGGGCCATCCTCTTATTACCAAGGTGCATTAGCAGGGAGCTGGAATAATATAAGTGGATCAGCCAGGATAGAACTGGTGCCCATATAGTATGCTGGCACTGCACACTACAGCTTAACCTGCTGTACCACAGCACTGGCCCCCACCATTTCAGGATCTAAATAATCACATCATGTTCTTCAGAACTGCCCTTCCTTACAATGTTGAGAAATTTGGATTGTAAGGCAATTTCTCATAACTTCCTTCCTTTAAAAACTTACCTGTTCACCTGTATCATTGTTTCCACCCCATTAACAGTTTGGGAGTTGTGCAGGAAAAGGGGAGTTCTGAGCTATAAATGATATATTCTTTGAATGTAAGTTTAGACATCTGTATATTTTTCCTTTAGCCTAAATAATTAGCTCATCAAAGACATCAGAAAATTCACTATAAAATATATATTAACACTAAATTATAAAGGCCGGCACCATGGCTCAATAGGCTAATCCTCCGCCTTTGGCGCTGGCACACTGGGTTCTAGTCCCGGTCGGGGCACTGGATTCTGTCCTGATCACTCCTCTTCCAGTCCAGCTCTCTGCTGTGGCCCAGGAGTACAGTGGAGGATGGCCCAAGTGCTCAGGCCCTGCACCCACATGGGAGACCAGGAGAAGCACCTGGCTCAGCACCTGGCTCCTGCCTTCGGATCAGCGCGATGCGCCGGCTGCAGTGCGCCAGCCACAGCAGCCATTGGGGGGTGAACCAACGGCAAAAGGAAGACCTTTCTCTCTGTCTCTCTCTCTCACTGTCCACTCTGCCTGTCAAAAAAAAAAAAAAAAACACTAAATTATATTAATGCTGAATATATATAAACACTAAATTAACAGTTTTTGCTTTTTGTTAAATTTGTTATTCGATGAAGTATTAAGCCTTTTTACTGTATTGTAAATTTAAAATATGCTATCTCAAAAACTCAAGAAAAAGAGAGGAGAGTGGCAGGGAAATGGGGAGGGAGGGAAGAAGGAAGGGAGTATCATTATGTTCTTAGAATTGTGTCTACAGGCCAGCGCCGGAGCTCACTAGGCTAATCCTCTGCTGGCGGCACTGGCACCATGGGTTCTAGTCCCAGTTGGGGTGCCAGTTCTGTCCCAGTTTCTCCTCTTCCAGTCCAACTCTCTTCTGTGGCCCAGGAAGGCAGTGGAGGATGGCCCAAGTGCTTATGCCCTGCAGCCACATGGGAGACCAGGAGGAAGCACCTGGCTCCTGGCTTTGGATCAGCTCAGCGCGCCGACTGTAGCAGCCATTAGGGGGGTGAACCAAAAGAAGGAAGACCTTTCTCTCTGTCTCTCTCACTGTCTAACTCTGCCTGTCCAAAAAAAAAAAAAAAAAAAATAGAATTTTTTTTTGTTCTAGTACCATTGGTTGAAATCTGTAACTAACACACAATTATTCTTAGGTGTTTAAATTGAACTGAAAAGTGATCCCTGTTAGGAATTTGGAAAACATTATGCTGAGTGAAATAAGCCAGTCCCAAAGGGACAAATACCACTTGTTCTCCTTGATAGGTGACAACTAACTGAGCACCAAAAAGGAAACCTGTTAAAGTGAAATGAACACTATGAGAAACGGTAACTTGATCAGCCCTCACCCTGACTGTTGATGAACAACTTAATATGTTATCCCTCTTAGTATTTTTTTTTTGTTTGTTCTACTTAATACTTTTGGTTGAATACTGTAATCAATACACAGTTATTCTTAAGTGCTGAAACTTAACTGAAAAGTGATTGCTGTTAAATATAAGAGTGGGAATAAGAGAGGGAAGAGATGTGCAATTCGGGACATGCTCAAGCTGACTTACCTCAAACAGTAGAGTTAGAAACATACCAGGGGATTCCAATTCAGTCCCATCAAGGTGGCATGTACCAATGCCATCTCACTAGTCCCAGTGATCAATTTCTGTTCACAATTGATCATAATGATAGGAATAAGAACCAAAGGGATCACATAAACAAGACTAGTGTCTGAAAATACTAGCTGATAGAATCAAAAAGGGAGAGAATGATCCAACATGGGAAGTGAGATACACAGCAGACCCATAGAATGGCAGATGTCCTAAACAGCACTCTGGCCTCTGAATCAGCCCTTAAGGCATGCGGATCCAGCTGAAAAGCCCATGAGAGTATTTCAGGCATGGAAAGCCAAGACACTCTGGAAAAAAAAAAAAAAAAAACACCTAAATGAAAGATCTCCGCGAGTGAGATCCCAGTGGAAAGAACGGGTCATCAAAGAAGGAGGTACCTTTCTCTGAAGGGAGGAAAGAACTTCCACTTTGACCATGGCCTTGTCTAAAAATTTTCAGAGTCAGTGAACTCAGGGGGCTTCCATAGCCTTGGCAGCTCATGACAAGAGCCTAGGGTGATTACTGATGCCATAAACAAGAGTGTCAATTTGTTAAGTCAACAACAGGAGTCCCTGTGCACTTACTCCTCATGTAGGATCTTTGTCCTTAGTGTGCTGTACATTGAGATTTAATGCTATAACTAGTACTCAAACAGTATTTTTCACTTTATGTTTCTGTGTGGGAGCAAACTGTTGAAATCTTTACTTAATAGATGCTAAACTGATCTTCTGTATATAAAGAGAAATGAAAATGAATCTTGATGTGAATGGAAGGGGAGAGGGAGTGGGAAAGGGGAGGGTTGTGGGTATGGGGGGATGTTATGGGGGGGAAGCCATTGTAATCCATAAGCTGTACTTTGGAAATCTATATTCATTAAATAAAAGTTTAAAAAAAAAGAATTTTGTCTACAAAGCACATTAAATCTGTTAAAAACTAATTAAAAATTAAATTAAAAAATAAAAAATATAAACAGAATTTGATAAATGAAAAGTGGAGGAATAATAATATGTTCTTTTATCTTTATTGTTGTGGAGAGACCAAAGAAAACTACCATCTTTCCCTTACTCAGCCTTTGGAAAAGCTGGAGAAATGAGAGAAGCTCAAATGTAGAGTTACAGACAGAGAGAGAGAGAGAGAGAGAAAGGTCTTCCTTACGTTGGTTCACTCACTCCCCAAATGGCCGCAACAGCTGGAGCTACGCCGATCCAAAGCCCAGGAGCCAGGTGCTTCTTCCTGGTCTCCCATGTGGATGCAAGGGCCGAAGGACCTGGGCCATCTTCTACCTCTATCCCAGGCCATAGCAGAGATCTGATTGGAAGAGGAGCAGCTGGGACTAGAACTGGTATCCATATGGGATGCCTGTACTGCAGGTGGAGGATTAACCTACTGCACCATGGTGCCAGCTCCACTAAGCAATACCTTTAAAATCTCTTTAGAAAGAGTACTTTTTTTAACTTCAAAATATGTTTACTCATTTATTTACTGTCTACCCTTAAATTTTCGTTCCCCAAGATTATCACAGGTACAGGTAAGCAACTGGAAACTACAAAATTGAAAATCAGAAAGTTATTTTCACATTTATAGTATGTGAAAATAAGTATATAGCCAATAATCTGATATAGAATGTGTTAAAAGCTGTGATCTTAAAGTAAATTTATCACTGACCTTCTTGTTGAAAGCACACTGTAAATACACAATGTTCTTAAAATGGTATCTCAAAGTATCGGTGCACCTCAGAAATATATGCCTTACAGGGTCACAATATTGATTTAAATACTCCTTCCTGGGAACAACACTCAAGGAGGCAGTTTGTCCCCAGTCACTCTTCTGCTGATATCCTGTTGGGGAACTATTTTCCATCTTTTTTTTTTTTTTTTTTTTTCAGATTCTTTTTCATCTTCATGTGAGTTAAGATGTGAGCTTTCAGGTTATTTGACTGAATAAACCTCTTCTTACAACCTCAATGGGACACACCAAAGGTTATTCCCCTGTGTGAATGCCTATATGTGTCCTCATATTGAAGTCCAGGGAAAGCGCTTTCCACATCCTTCAAAGGTTTGCGGACAGAGCTTCTCTCCAATATGGACCAGAAAGCGACGTCTTGGTTTCGAGCTCTCCCAGGACGTTTTCCCACGTTCTGCACGTCCGTGGTCTCAGAGACCATGAACAAGGAGAGGCTTTCTCAGGACAGCTTCATACTTCAGCTTTCTTGTGCATCCACAGACAGTGCCATTTTTAAGTGTGCTTGAAGGATTCTCTGAGATAAGAATTCTTTCTCCTTACTTAGATATAGTCTCCAGAAATCACTGAACTTTTTCTCATTTGCAAAAAGTAAACTCCAGATGCTCTAGACAGCAATCTTCAAAGAGCATATCCTTTACTAAAAATAGTAAGTTAATTTCAAAATGTATTAAGTCTTCTGAATCTCCAGGGTTTTAATGAAATCCAGGTAAACCAATTCTTCAGTGACTGCAATGGACTGAAAGAGTTAATACATATATGAGAAACAGGTGTTAGGAGTGATTCAGAGTGTGCCTTATTGAAATTTGTTAAGCAGTATAGCACAATCAGCAGTTTAACAGATTAGAATGATAGCATATTACTCCATTTCACAGTTTTATTATTGTTTATAATATCTGTCCTTCATACTAATTTGAAGAATTTTTTTAATTCTCCAAAAAGGAAAAATTTTAAAGTTTATTTAGTCTAGGGAAGCATATTACTGTACTGGAAGGAGTATCACTTTGTTGAGTGTGTAGTGGAGTTAAATTTTGGAGTCAGACACATCTGGATTTAAACTCCAATTCTGCTAATTGTGTGTTACACATTCTCATGTACTCACGACTCCCTAACAAACCCTCAAGGAACTGATACAATTGAAAGAACAATGTCCGAGAAATAACTTTGGTTTCCATCCAGGTTTTATATTTTCCAGCTACGTGGCCTTGGATAAATTTCTTACTCCATCTGACCCTCAGTTTCTCTATGTATATGGAAATGGGATTTGAGAGACAATAATATACATCTTACAGGTTGTCATTAGGATTTACCTTATTATTATTATTTTTTTTTTGACAGGCAGAGTGGACAGTGAGAGAGACAGAGAGAAAGGTTTTCCTTTTTCTGTTGGTTCACCCCCCAATGGCCGCTGCGGCCGGCGCACCACGATGATCCGAAGCCCAGAGCCAGGTGCTTCTCCTGGTCTCCCATGCGGGTGCAGAGCCCAAGGACTTGGGCCATCCTCCACTGCACTCCCGGGCCATAGCAGAGAACTGGCCTGGAAGAGGAGCAACAGGGACAGAATCCGGCGCCCCCACCGGGACTAGAACCCCGGGGTGCCGGCGCCTCAGGTGAAGGATTAGCCTATTGAGCCCTGGCGCTGGCTTGTCATCAGGATTTAATGAATTAGTATTCATCAAAAGCAAAGTAAGTTGCTTGAAGTATAGTAGGTGCTCAGCAATTGAGCATGACTTTTTTGTTTTAATAGTAGTAGTTGTAAATCTTTTCATTTTGAAACTGTGTCCTGTTTTCCAGAGCTGGAATAGTACATTCATTTACACTATGCCTCACCTCTTCACTATAAGCCATTTAGTGTGGAATAGTGAGAAAATAGTTAATCTTTGTTCCTAGAGGTCTGGTAGAGTTAAATTTTCCAAACAGCCTGGAGAGAAGTTACAACTTCAGTTATCACTGGCTTCCCTGGGGCTTAATCTCAGGGGTGTTAGAGTTGAGAACAGGGAATAATTTTCATCTACTTATTATGTGGCATTAAAGAGAAAATGAAGGCATGGAAATTGGCTTCACATACCGATGAAAAGAGAAAGTTGTTCCTAGTACCTGTTCCAGAAAAGAACCTGAGACTTGTTAGAGGAAGACAGAAAGGATAAGAACATGTGCTCTCACTGAGCTCAGCATCATCTGATAGTGGCTTTAAACAATGCCAAGTCTTAATGGGGGCTGAATTTAATAAAATGCCACAGTCAGCTTTTATCAAGGCCATTGCAAAGGAGATCTTTGCAGAAATGCTCCAGAAAGTGTGTGTTTGTGTATGTGTGTAAATGATTGATGAATGTTGTGTACCTTCTGAATGAGCGATGAGATAATATATGCAGCAGTTCTTTTTAGATGGAAAGCACTGTGGAAGTATAAGTAACTGTCATTGCTCATGCTATTATAGTGTTATAATAATAATATGAATTCATTTTATTTCACTTTTGATTGTTTACAAATGGGTAGATATCACAGACTTAATTATTTGACATGACTAACTTCTAGAAAAATCATTAATATCATCTTTCTGTGATCAAGAAGTTTTAAAAAAGATCTGCTATGTTTTGTTTAATGCCCTTGTTTTTAAAAAAATTAAAATGATTTATTTTCTTGGTTAAAAAATGTCCTATTACTTTTATAAATGATAATTTGAGAAAACTAATGCATCCAAAGGTTAGGAATGGTTGTTCTGTTTGTTTCTATGTTAAATTTAAATTTTCATTTCTTCATGTTATTATCATATTTATTCATAAACCACTCACTCTGTCCCCTTCACCCCAGCAGTATGGTTGGCTCATTAAATCAGCAAATTGTTGAGCAAATACTTGAGCACCTTGTATACGTGCTAGGTATGCAGCTAAATAATATAAATAATATAAAATTAATCTGTGATCGGTGCTATGACAGAGAAGAGTGTGCTGCCATGAGATCATGTAATAAGACATTGTGACCTGGTCAGGGAGCTCTGGAAGGCTTTCCTGAAGAGTGGAAGAAGCATAAGGACTTGACCAGATAACCAAAAATATGTTTCTTACAAAACAGCAGCAACTTCACTTGCACTGTCAAATATTCCACAGGAATCTGTCTTGTGGCTCACCCTAACTAGAAACATACCACAAATGGAATTCTGGGAAATGATAAGTCAGCCCAGTCATGTTGACATTTTACGAGATCTCTGACACATCTTCATCATTCTACTTGGTTTTGCTATGCAATTTACTCTTTCCTATCATTGCCCCCTCTTACACGTAGTCACTTTATTACCATGTGTTAAGTGCCTGGTACTTTGAAAACAGTGTTGTCAAGTGTGTATTATTATACCCCTGTTCATAAGTAATGAAATTCCTTGTCTTTCCTGAGGTCTCTGAACTACAATAAAATAGAGCTGTAATTGAAATTAATGTTTAAGAATGTGACTTTCTCAAACTAACGAGGGAAAAAAGACAACGCAGATATACTTCACACCCCTAGATAAAAAAGAAAGGTTGTCCCATGGTTTGATGTGACCCCATCTCCATCTGTTCTCAAATTGCATAGCCTCATTTGTATAAAAAGATTTTATGTTTCAATAAACTTTTCCCAAGATAGAGTTATGGGAAGATATGGTGTGGTATAGACATATATATGTGAACTATCTGTCTCAAGAATTTTTTGATAAGACTTCATCTGAGTTTAAGGATCCTCATATTAAAACTCTAAAAAATTCTTGCCAAGAGCTGTCAGAACTGAGAACTATGACTATATTTTAATTACTATATGGAGTTATATATGGAGCACAGTGCATCAGCCCTACTCCTCCCCCATCATTATACTCTGTTTTAATTAACGTTTGAAACTAAATCTGCTGAGGCAAGGTCCTTTTAAGTCTTCACCTCATGCCAAGAATCAGAATCACCACTTTCCTAAGATTACTGGCAAATTAATATTTCTGCTGACTACTAATTTATCCACATTTCAAGTTCTTTAGAAGGGCAGTAAAGGAACAAACACTTACTGAGTACCTTCTATGTTCCAGACTCTCATTTAAAATATGTCAGCATATCAAATATTATTATAAGCACCATCTTCAATGAAATATGTACCATTAATATTTTAAGTTAAGAGAAATAACATTCAGCAAGATTAATGTATGCACCAAGGTAGATGAATTCTATGCATTATATATTTACATATATTTATGTGCATGTGCAAATATATCACCCCCTTATTTGAGAAGGAATTTAAATAACTATAAATCCTAATGTAATGAAAAGTAAAATAGAATTATAAGAAATAGTCTGAAATATGAGAATATATGGGTTAAAATGGATGAAATCTTTTTTTTTTTTTTTTTTTGACAGGCAGAGTGGACAGTGAGAGAGAGAGACAGAGAGAAACGTCTTCCTTTGCCGTTGGTTCACCCTCCAATGGCCGCCGCGGCCAGCGCGCTGCGGCCGGCGCACCGCACTGATCCGATGGCAGGAGCCAGGAGCCAGGTGCTTTTCCTGGTCTCCCATGGGGTGCAGGGCCCAAGCACCTGGGCCATCCTCCACTGCACTCCCTGGCCATAGCAGAGAGCTGGCCTGGAAGAGGGGCAACCGGGACAGAATCCGGCGCCCCGACCGGGACTAGAACCCGGTGTGCCGGTGCCGCTAGGTGGAGGATTAGCCTATTGAGCCGCGGCGCCGGCCAAAATGGATGAAATCTTGAGTACATTTGTATAGAATACATGGCACAGGGATCACCTATATTTGCTGAAAGTAAGTAAAAACCTAATGCTTGGCTGGCGCCGAGGCTCACTAGGCTAATCCTCCGCCTTGCGGTGCTGGCACACTGGGTTCTAGTCCCGGTCGGGGAGCCAGATTCTGTCCCGGTTACCCCTCTTCCTGGCCAGCTCTCTGCTGTGGCCCGGGAAGGCAGTGGAGGATGGCCCAAGTCCTTGGGCCCTGCACCCCATAGGAGACCAGGATAAGTACCTGGCTCCTGCCTTTGGATCAGCGCGGTGCGCCGACTGCTGCGGCCATTGGAGGGTGAACCAACGGCAAAGAAAGACCTTTCTCTTTGTCTCTTTCTCACTGTCCACTCTGCCTGTCAAAAAAATAAATAAATAAAATTTAAAAAAAACTTAAAAAAAAACACTAATGCTTGAGTTGTCTTTTAGCAGCCAATGAAGGAGGTAACCATGATAAGGATTATTATTTATAATCTTTTACTATTTGAAATAATTTTTCTTGAATAACAGATTTGTTTCCTGGTACTCAAAGAGGAGAACAGTATTTCCTTTAGGGACTCAAAAAGAGAACTTTATACAGTAAAGCTTGCAGTGCTGTCAACAGTGTCACTAAAATAAATATAATAATGAATTTCCTAGAGCTTAAAAAGAAAATCCTTTACTATATAGGTAGATGAGCAGATATCAAAGCATGACTCTCTAAAAGCAATTGCTTATATTGAGAAAGAGGAGAAATGGGTATAGAACACTGATTTGTTCTCATATTTTGCTTTTTGATAACATAGATTAATTCAAGGACAGATTGTAAAGTGTCTAGAAGACTAGATGAAGAATATTTGCTTAGTAAATATTCCACAAATGCCATTTTGTTCAATTAAAATTTGATAAATGTGAAATAAAACTGAAGAGATTATTCTTGCAGTACAAGGATTTTATGTGTTTGATTAAATCAGAGCCATTTATTGGGAATCAGATAAATTGGGAAAAAATAACACTAAAGAACATTTTTCATTGACTGACAACTGTTGCATTAACTCTGTTTCTTGTGCTACATACTTATTCTTATTCTATTCTATTCTATTCTCTCCAGTTTCTTAGGTAAGGTTTAGAAACCTCCTGTTGTATTGACAAGGGCCTGAGTGACTGCATGAGGTTTGTTGAAATAACATCTATGGTCAGAGGCAGGTTTTTAAGACATCTCCCTAGGGCTGACGTTGTGGTGCAGTAGGTTAAGCCACTGCTTGCACTGCAATCCTATATCCGAGCACCAGTTTGAGTCTGGCTGCTCTACTTCCAATTTAGCTTCCTGCTAGTGTGCCTGGGAAAGTAGTGGAGTATGATCCAAGTAATCGGACCCCTGCTACCTACCCATGTGGGAGAACAGGATAGAGTTTCTGGTTCAGCCTGAGCCAGCAATGACTAGTTGACTATTGTGGCCTACTGGGGAGTGAACCAGCAGATGGAAGATTCTCTCTCTCTCCCATTTCAAATATATAAATTGATCTTAAAATATAAAAAAAAACTCATCCTAGGTATCCTCTAACCCACATAGATACAGGTAAGAAAGCCCTTCACGTTGAAATATCCTTTTGGATAGCTCAGGAACGCCATATAACCCATCTCTAGAAAACTGCAAATGCACACAGATCTTTGCATGTGATTTTAAGAAGTTTATGAATACTCTGGAACATGTCCACAAGTCTCTTCAGGTTGAAAATCTGTTAAAATGAATGACCTTTGCAATTTTAGGTGTTTTTTTTTTAGATAAAGATTTTTTTTATTTTACTTGAAAGGCAGAGTTACAGAGAGGGAGAGGCAGAAGCAGGAGAGAGAGAGATCTTCCATCTGCTGGTTCAGTCCCCAAATGGCCATGATGACTGGAGCTGGACCAGTCTGAAGCCAGGAACCAGGAGCTTCTTCTGGGTCTCCTACATGGGTGCAGGGTTGGACCATCTTCCACTGCTTTCCCAGGCATATTAGCAGGGAGCTGGATCAGAAGTGGAGCAGCCAGGACTCGAAGAAACACCCATTTGAGATGCCAGCACTGCAGGAGGAGGCTTAACCCACTTCGCCACATCACTGGTCCTCTTTTCAAATTCCTGAAAAATCAACAATCCGTTAATATCAAAGTTATTTTAATATAGTAACTGTCGTGTGTACCTATAAGGATAAAGTGATGGGAAAAGGCATGCCTAGCTAAATATATAAGGATGATGTGTACAGCTTCCAACTGGCTCCCAAATAATTAACTTGGATGAGATATCTATTAAAAATGATCACACTGGTATATATTTGTTGATGTGAACCACTTCTACAACAATGGGATAGTAGGGCTTTTTGTTAGTTGAGTCTGCTCAGAATCTGGAAAATAATACCATGTCACATCCCAGGGAAGGGTGTCTATATTTATAGTCACTGAAGTGTTAATAGTGTTAGAGCTCCCATATAATAGTTGTTCAAGTTGTATACCTCATAAAGATTCCCCATAAGGGTGCATCATTCACAATCTAGATATCATGGATCTGGATACTTCTTTTGACAACTTTTCACTAGTGAAATTTATTTTTCAAAGAAATTCTTCATATTTGAAGAGTTTTCCTAAAGATGGAAATAATATATCAAATAAAGTATGCCTTTTCCCAATTTTCCAAAAAAGTAATTTCTGGGGAGTAATATCCCTGCATCTCACATATCTCAATCTGCATCTGGTCATTAAAGTTTAAGTGAAAAAAGGAGCCCTAAAAGGAACCTGCTTTATACCCCACACACTGGGAAACGATTTCTTGATCTGCTGATATTTTGTTCCCAACATCTGTCATTCTGACTTTATTAATAAGGTGAAGATAACTAGGGGTCAATAGTGATCTTGTGCATTTAGCCCATTCTACAGGAGGAAGGGTTAAATAAAAGAACTTGAGGTGATCAACCAGGAGATAAAAACTGGGAGTTAGTATAATTGATAACAGAATTTTTTTTTTCCAGGAAGTGTTTTTCCATGTTTAATAATTTTCTAGGGCCTCTGTGGTAAACTACCAGGAATTGGGTAATTTTTTTAAGCAATAGACATTTATTGCCTCACAGTTTTGGAGATTACAAGTCCAAGATTAAGATGTTCACTTGACTAATTCCTTCTGCAGCTGTTCTGTACTTCTCTCCTTGCTTTTCATGGTTTACTGACAATCATTGACATTCCTTCATTTTTGGATACATCATTCTAATATCTGCCTTTGTCTTCATATGGTGATGTCACTGCTTGTGTCCAATTTCCTCTTCTAAGCACACCAGTCTTACTGGGTTAGGGCTCACTCTAATGAGCTTTTATTAAATTGGGTATATTTACAAAGACCTTATTTTCACATAAGGTCACCCTCATAGGTACAGCAGATTAGGACTTCAATACCCATTTATTATGGGCACAGAATTCAACTCTACACCATATTCCATAAAAATGGAAAGCATTCATAATTAAAACACTGCCTTGCATATTAGAAATACTGAGGAAATCTATAGAAAACAAATATGAGTTAATTTATTTACTCCAGAGTTTCCAAAACTTCATGCTTCCCAACATGAACACTATACATAATATTTGGCTTCTTGGAAAGAAGAAAGAAAAACATAGATATGGAAGCAAAAGTGTACAGGTTAGAGTGAAATATAGAATAAAATTCCGATTTAATTATTTCCTGGATGCTTTGACTTTCCAAATTATTTAGCCTCTTTGAGGTTTTGTATTCTCATCTAGTAAATGGATATGATTTTTCATGATTAACATATATTTTAAAGAGTACAAAAAATGAATAAGTTATTTTCCATGTATATAGTGCTCATCAAATTGCATAAATATGATGTGTAATGTTGATAACAGCATATGATACCTTGAGGTTTTACTCTGCACCACTTTCATCTGTGTTACCTCTTGTTATACTTATAACAAGTATGAATATCATTGTTATTCATATTTAATATTTTAAAAATGTTTTATTAATATAAAAAGAACAGATTTCATGTATTTCATAGGTGTAATTTTTAAAAGATAACAGTGCTTCCCTCATTTTCTCTTTCCCTCCGTCAACTCCCCTCCTTCCTTCCTTTCTTTTTTTCTCTTTAATTTTCACAAAAATATAATTTCAATCCCAGGCTTAAGGTAGCACTAAATATAATATTCAATAAACAAAAAGTAGAAAGACCACAGTTCCACAGGAATAAAAGCAAGGCTAAAACAACAGTCAAATCACAAGATGTTCATTTTATTCATATACATTTTTGTATTCTATATTAACTCCTACTTACCAGAGAAAACATATGATATAAATTACTGTACCTCAGAAAGATATAATTACTTACCTAAGATCATACAATGTTAGAATGGGGATTTAAATCCACATGTTTCTGGCTCTAAATTTCCATAAGTCCCATTCAATATATAGGAGACGGCAATAATCCAGGCTGCAAGCAGCGTTGTTCCTAATAATGATAAAGAAATAGAAATTAGCCTTCTCTTTGTTGGCGCTACCTCCGGAGGTGGCTGCCTTCTCCTCGGCACCATGGCCGCCCTCTGACCCCTGGTGATGCCCAAGATCGTCATAAAGAGGACCAAGAAGTTCTTCTGCCACCAGTCTGACCGGTATGTCAAGATTAAGCGTAACTGGCGGAAACCCAGAGGTATTGACAACAGGGTGCGGAGAAGATTCAAGGGCCAGATCTTGATGCCCAACATTGACTACAGGAGCAGCAAGCAGACCAAGCACATGCTGCCCAGCGGCTTCCGGAAGTTCCTGGTCCACAACGTCAAGGAGCTGGAGGTGCTGCTGATGTGCAACACATCCTACTGTGCAGAGATTGCTCACAACGTCTCCTCCAAGAACCGCAAAGCCATTGTGGAGAGAGCGGCCCAACTGGCCATCAGGGTCACCAACCCCAACGCCAGGCTGTGCAGTGAAGAAAATGAGTAGGCGGCTTGGGTGCGCATTTTGTTTGTGTTTAAATAAAACCTTGAAAACCGCAAAAAAAAAAAAAAGAAATAGAAATTATTTTTATCCCAAATAAAGAACTTTGAAAGTAAGCTTATAACATCAAGACTGACATCTCTGTAAACCTCTTGATTCCTGTCATGGTCATGAAATGCCCTCTGCTTCTTGGGGGAAAGGCATGCAGCAATCTCCGTCCTGTGTGTCATGGTTACAAAAGCTGCTCAGAATCCCCACAAACTTCTTCCTTCCATCAGCTGGCCAGAATTCAGTCATATAGCCATTCATTGCCGTAAGAAGCTAGAAGCACAGATATTTAGCTCTTATAAAATCTATAGTGGATATAGTCAAGGGAGATTGTTGAAAGCAGATGTTGAGTTAGTACATCTAAGAAACCTTCCATATAATACCTCTGATTGATTTCTCGTTCCTTTACAGAGTAAACCAAACACCGATGGGCAGACGTAAATAATGGGCATACCACTGCATCTATAAAATTTGGCTATTCAGCAATGGTGTGTCCACTTGACAATTCCAGGTAGTTGGCTTACTGCATCTCTTAATATTCTCAAGGGTGAGACACGTTTAAGAGGTCATCCAATACAGGATTCTCCCCCACCCCAATGCACTTATTTCTTCAGAAGCTCTCACAGAAGTGACTCTCCAGCCTCTGCCTATGTGAAGCTTGGAAGGCTTTCCTTATCATTCAAAAGTGATTAGCAGTCATCTATGGAGAGGTGATTGAGACGTGGCCTTGTCAGCCCTGAAACCAACCACAAAATAGTCATTTACTGTAATTGTCTCTTTTTCATATGCTTCGTGATGATTTAGTGAAATGGCTATTCTAAACACATGGAATGTTAGGAAAGAGATCATGAAAACATCCCATAGTATAACATACTTATTTTAGATATACACAGTGAAAGTCCAGATTTCAGTAGTGGAAACCAAATGAAAACTTTAGTCTCCAGACTAAACGCAGTAATAAAAAACAAAAAGAACTCTTGATTTGGTTTCATATCTGGGTTAAAACAACTTAATCACATCCTAAGTGTCCTTACACAAGTGAATTTCTCAAGAGCATGGTAACCATCTTGTTTTCAAGCTAACTTGAATAAACACTTACTGTGGCCAGCACTGATGCATAGTATATAAGGCTGCCACCTGTAGTGCTGGCATCCCATATGGGCACCAGTTCAAGACCTGGCTGTTCCATTTCTGATCCAGTTCTCTGCTATGCCTGGGAAAGCAGTAGAAGATGACCCAAGACTTTGGGCCCCCGCTTCATAGTAGGAGACCCCGAGGAGGCTCTTGGCTCCTGCCTTCAGATCGTCCCAGGTCCGGCCATTGCACCCATTTGGGGACTGAACCAGCAGATGGAAGAGCTCTCTTTCTCTGCCTCTGCCTCTCTGTAACTCTGTCTTCCAAATAAATAATAAATCTTGTAAAAAATAAACACTTACTAAGCACCTACTATGCACCAGGCAGTATATAAGAGATGAGATAGGAAAATGATTAACACACCAGGCCTAATTTAGAGGAGCTTATTGACTAGAGTGAAGAGCAGACAGGTAAATAAACAAGTGAAATATTCTCTAATACAGGAATTATTGTGAGCGGGACATAGAAAGTAGTGCTCAGACCCACTTGAGAGCTCTGAAGAAGTCTTTGCAGAGGCTTTCTCTGAGCTGAGAGCCTTGAAGGATGAAGTGTCAGAATTCAGTGATGATTATGTTTGAAGAAAATATCCCAGGCTGAGAAATAATGTTAAAATGTGAATTTATCTTAATAAAAACACAATGCTATCAATTTCTGAAAATTATGGTAATAAATAGATGAGATATTTTCAGAAATACCACTTTAACTTGCTACTTCATAACCCACTGCATTTTACATTATACCAAAATTTAGCCAACTTTTCCTACAGAGTCAAATAGTAAATACATTATGCTTTGTATACCAGTCTCTTATGTAACTAATCAACTTTGTTGTTGCAGCACAAAAGCAGAACAAATGACATGGCTATGTTCCCATAAATCTTTATTTAAATAACAGGGGGTGAGCAGAATTTGAACCACAAGTTTCAGTTTGCTAACTCTTGTTCTATACCATGAAGCTTCACAGGTAATCCAGCTCTGAGTTTCTCACTATAAAGTTACAGTGAATATTTATGAAACATTAGGTAGCAATTTAGTAAATATAAATTAAAACACCGTCTGCATCTTCAACATGACTTTCATTCCAGGAGATAAGAACCTTCATGTGACTCTCCTTACATCATCATCATCAATCCAATAGTTTTCATGAAAAAGTTGTATATTTATATGGATAGATAGATTTTAAGATTTATTTAGAAGAGTTACAGAAAGAAAGAGAGATTGGGGGTTGGGAGAGAGAGAGATCAATCTTCTATCTGCTGGTCCAATCCCCAGATGGCTTCAATGGCTGGGGCTGACCCAGGACAAAGTCAGGAGCCAGGAGCCCCATCTGCGTCTCCCATGTGGGTAGCAGGGGCCCAAGCACCTGGGCTGATCATCAGGGAGCTGGACTGGTAGTGGAGCAGCTGGGACTTGAACAGGTGCCCATAAAGGATGCCAATACAGCATAACGCCGGCCCCATTAAAAAAGTTTCCTGTTCCAAAATGTAAGAGACTAGAACATGATTACTACTCAGTAGCTTAGAAATAGGATCAATTAAAAGTCAAACATCCAAACTTAAAAATCAAGCTTGATGTACTTTATTGAAGCCTTGGTATTTACTCAGGTACAAAACTTTTGCTTCACTTGGAAATGTTGCTTTCACATTCTCCAAGTATGTTGGTTTCAAAATTTCCAAATTCATGTTTTACATATGAATTGCCACAGTAATTTTCCAACATCAGCATAAATATTGTTCTTGCTGGTCCACATTCGGAAAGATAATCTATGGGAAATTAAATGATCTGGCTGACATTTCCTTCCCTTCCCTTCCCTTCCAACTCCTTTTCCCTTAATTTCATGAGTTTGCTTTTGCAGCATTTCCTTTTCAGCACTTTCTGTTGCAATTGAACCAGTTAGCCAAAATGAGCTGTGGTTAGGGATCTCAGGTATTATACGTATAGGCTTAGGATTGAAATGCAAAGGATTGAAAAGTAATATAATGAAGCTCAGGTCTCTTTTTTTCCACTTTGCTTTTTTTTTTTTTTAAGGGAAAGGATTTATTGGGGAACACCCAACGGACTGGAGTGAAGGGGCGAAGAGGGAGAAGGAGAGTAAGAGAGAAAGAGGAGAGAGGAGAGGAAGAGGGGAGTGAGAGAAGAGAGAAGGCTAGAGAGGGTGAGAGGAGAGAAGGGAAGAGCCTAGAGAGAGGAGCCAAGAGAGCAGGAGAGAAGAACCAAGAGAGCACATGTTCAGGAACAGGCCCTTTTAAAACTTTGCCCGAGGGCAGGCAGGGAAGCAGGAGCATCGAATCCCATTAGGATGGGGGTGGAGCTTGACCACAGAGGTTGGACCATGTGGCCACCTGGCTAAAACTGCACCAGTTTCCTACCATTCCCCCCTTTTGTTTTTTATAAAGCAGGATTTGTATGGGGTTACATAGTCCCAAAAGTCCAGGAGGGGTAGAGGGATGATGATCTGTCTTTAGAGCTACTTCCTGCTAGCCTGGGGCAACGAGGTACTCTTCCCTGGCTTGGGGCGATGTCTCAAGCTGCTGTCTCCTGGGTGGGGAGCCGAGTATATTCCCATAGCAGCATTTGGTTGACTGCCTGGTTGCTAAAGGCCTTCATTTGTTCCATTATAACCTGCTGTAAGCACTTAGACACTGTAGTATAAAAGACAGGGTGAGAATAGTAACCAATGATCCTAAGAGTAGCATTAACCAGGTAATGAAAGGATTTCATAGAGGAGAGGAAATGGGGGGGGTCTCTGGACCCTTGTGGGGACAGTTTGATGGATGTGGCTTAAAGCAGATTCCAGTCAAGACTGGGAGAAAGGCCATTTAATTTTTACAGGTAGCGGGGTTTGTCTGTAGAGAAATTCTGAACAATTACACAACATTATCCACTTGGACTTTTTAAATTTTTTAAAATATTCAGAGATAATATATTTCAGAGTCTAAAATCCCACCCTGATCATCCACATAGTGGAAGAAATAATGAGTGAGTATGCAAATTGCAAGAAATTGTCTTGCCAATAAAGGTTCAGCCATCGGGTAATTTTTAGCTCCAAAATTTTACTACCCTAGGTCCAAACCTGAGTTCATCTCTTCTTTAGAAAGACATCCGCAGGTAGAAATGAATAATTGGAGGATGAATGGGAAGGACCTTGGACAGATGTTGTGATTAAGTTGAAGGAGGGAAGTATTTTTTTTAAAGTGAAAAAAAGTTTGAAATTGAACTATCCCCTTTGCAAGGTTTTGTCCATGTCTGGTTGCACTTCACCCAACGTTCTGCCATCTCCAACTAGAAATAAACATAGGAGAGCTCTGAGTTGGTTCTACTTTCTTTAGTTTCCTTCCATCAGGAGATGTATGGTTTTGAGAGTAATCATGTTATTAGTGATGATAATAATACTATATATATGGTGAGCACCAGGTACATACTGAAAATGTCCTAAAAGTTTTACATAGATGAGCAATTGAGTCTTTCCAAAATCCTCAGAGTAGGTACTATTATCACCCCCAATTTTAGGGAACAACAAAGGTGAGTACAAACAATTTAAGCCAAAGGTCATGTAGTATACAAGCATTAGAAGCATGCTATTGGCTGGCGCCGCGGCTCAATATGCTAATCCTCCACCTAGTAGCGCTGGGACACCAGGTTCTAGTCCCAGTTGGGGCGCTGGATTCTGTCCCGGTTGCCCCTCTTTCCAGGCCAGCTCTCTGCTGTGGCCCAGGAAGGCAGTGGAGGATGACCCAAGTGCTTGGGCCCTGCACCCCATGGGAGACCAGGAGAAGCACCTGACTCCTGCCTTCGGATCAGTGCAGTGCACCACCTGCAGCACGCTGGCCGCAGCGGCCATTGGAGGGTGAACCAATGGCAAAAGGAAGACCTTTCTGTCTCTCTCACTATCCACTCTGCCTGTCAAAAAACAAAAAACAACAAAACAACAACAACAACAAAAAAACCCAAAAAGCATGCTGTTAACTCATATAGGCTGGCTCCAGCATCTGTTGCCTTGAGCCCTTTGCGCTACATGCTCCCTTTTCAAGGAGACTTCAAACTAGACTGTCAATATTTCCTTCCTAATTTGGTATTTTTTTTTGTTTCTTCATCTCTGACTTTAATGAAGGAATCTTTGATAAGCTATACTCTGCAAGACATAAGGTAGAGATTTGAATTCTTTCCTCACTCTGTGTATAAGTGTAGGCATGTCATTTAACTGGTGGCATCTGTAGATTCTTTTCATAGAGGAGATAACTAGATGGCATGAGACATAATCATACTGAATTCTCACAAACAATATAAATAGTTGGTAGTAACTACTTTATGTGGATGGGATGATATTTCAAGATATAGTTTTCCATTGATGATTATTAGGACAAAATTTTAAATTATAGGCTATTTCAAATAAATTCATTTAGGAGGGTAATAAAAAGAGCAATAACGATGATACCTCTACCTTATATCTGTATGCAATATTACATTCTGAAAAGTGTTGTGACAATCTGTACCAGTCATTCTAGGAATTAAGTAAAATGATGACTATAGTCAATAGTTCAAATGAAGTACAAAGTATCACCTTCCCATCGCCTGTTGAGCACTTCCAATAGCCTGTACTTCCCCAAATGCTTAGTATATATTAAAAATCTGGTATTTCACAACATTTATATACTATTCTGTTTTCTGTGGCTATATTCCTGGCACAGTTCCTGATTCATACTAGATGTTTAACAAATCTGATCAATCAGTCAATGACAGGTGAAGGCTAGTGTCCTGCCTATGATGAAAACAGTTCATAAAGCATAATCAAGGGCTTTTTTTCTCACATTGGGATTATTTTAAACTTCATGATAAATATAACTTTGTACTATATAATTATGATGAAAATATCTCCTAACAACATATACTACCATCACCATTATCTTATACTGGATGCCTGTGAAACAACCAAGTATTAATGTACTCATAAATCTTTAAAGATAATAACTTTTCAAGAATGGTATTATGACATCTCCTTTATAATGAAGAAACTGAATCTCAGAGAAGTTAAGCAATGATCTCTCAGCAACTATTTATTGGGACCCCAAAGCCTGAGCCTCACCATGTACCCGCCTTACCAGATTTAAGTTCCTTTTGTTTGGGCGCCTGGCTTAGCAGTTGCTCACTTTCCTGGTTCAAAAATGCTCAAAGGTACTCTTCTATTTTCCATTTTCCTTCCATTAGGATAGGATGCAGTGCCCCATCAATCAGGTTTCCTTCACCATGTTGATCACCCTGCTTGTGTTTCAAACCATTCTGCATTTCCTTTCCTCCTCAAGCAGCTTGAATATTTTTCACTTTACTCCAAGAGCGACCCCCTTACTACCACCCTGTTTGCTTTTGAGTTCACTTCTGCATCTTGTAGTCTTATGCCTAGTTGCTGATGTATGACAGTATCCCTAAAAGAACTTCATGGCTGGGGAGCAATGATTTTGTTTCCTTGAATAAAACAAAAGAAGCAACAGGTAGAAAGGTCAGGAGATGCCTATTCTGGTCCTACTTCTATTATTTTGAAATTCAGTGTCTTTAGGTATTTTTTTTTTTTTTTTTTTGACAGGCAGAATGGACAGTGAGAGAGAGAGACAGAGAGAAAGGTCTTCCTTTGCCATTGGTTCACCCTCCAATGGCCCCCGCGGCCGGCGTGCTGCGGCCTGCGCACCGCGCTGATCCGATGGCAGGAGCCAGGAGCCAGGTGCTTTTCCTGGTCTCCCATGGGGTGCAGGGCCCAAGCACCTGGGCCATCCTCCACTGCCTTCCCTGGCCACAGCAGAGGGCTGGCCTGGAAGAGGGGCAACCGGGACAGAATCCGGCGCCCCGACCGGGACTAGAACCCGGTGTGCCGGCGCCGCTAGGCGGAGGATTAGCCTAGTGAGTCGCGGCGCCGGCCCGTGTCTTTAGGTATTATTTAACTCCTCAGTAGTAAAACTCCCCAGTAGTAAAACTCCTCAGTTAGTAAAAGTGATCTGTAAAATGGATCATAATGCTTGCTTTTCTGAAAATACATATGTGAGTTTCTGATATATGACCTGATTCAGGATTTGGTGTGGGTATATATGTATTTCATTTTTCCTCTCCTTCCTACCTCTTAGATGTCTGAATAGTCATAATTAATCACTACAACAAATTTTTCCAATATTTATAAAGCCACTAACATTTGTCTAAGCAGTCACTTATTTCCCCAGAGGCACTTTGAATTTAACACAAAATATACAGTACACGGAGACCTAGGCTTTATATATCAGTTCAGTAGAAGACCCTCTCTCTCCTGGGGCAGTGTGGACAATAGAACTCTGGAAGATTAAGGCAACTGCTGGGATTTTGTGTTAAAAACAAATTTAGATTATTGGCTGAGAAATACTGCTAGTGGCCTGCATTCTTTGATATTCCTTCTTTAGCTATTACTAATCAGCAAATAAACCAAACTTTCAGAAGAGATACCTCATTATTTTCTTTGGTTTTTCTCCTCTGGCCGTATTTCTGGCTGTGCTTACTAAGTAGGGGGGAACTTTCTATAATTGGGTTCAGAGAGTTCAGTAAACATACTACTCCCCGTGCACATACAGACTAATCTCTAAGTAACCAGTATGGCTTCTACATGAATGTATGACCAAGAGATTTACTGATTTTGAAAAAAATTAAATTCCCCATAATTATTTTTCTGTTTTCTTCTCTGGAGAGAAAAAAGCAAAAGTATTCACATGTTGACAAAATTTAGTTTGCAATCTCAGCCATAAGAAGTAAAGGTACCAACAGTACCTTATGAGTAAAGTACAAGTCTTCTCTGAAGGTGGTTGTTTTAATGGGGACTGCTTCCCTGAGGAGATGCTGAAGCTCTAGGGTACAGAGTTCATTTCCTAAAGGGTGACCTTGTTAGAGACACTAAACAAAGAACATCACACTGAGTCCTGACTCATTCTTAAACAGAAAAAGTTGATACCATTGCACCAAATTGAGATGAGATTTTTAAAATATGGACTGTGAACTGAAAGCAGGAGAGATCATGTTTGTATATTCTCTGTTTCTTAAAAAGACAAACATGACCAAATGTCAAAAGCACTTATTGAATATCCTCTGCATCAACTATGAAGAGTAGAAGGTGGTAAATGATTAATCTTTCTATAATTGAGCTTTAACTATAAATGATATAAAACAGAAATGATAAACAAGATATACTTCAAAATGTTATATTGAGGATTTGTTTAAATAATTGTTGCCATAGTGGCAAGATCATTAATGCTTCAAAAATGTAGTTTCCTTTCATCCATTACTCTTGAATTTTTCATATATAGTCTGTGTAGACATCATTGTAATGTAATCCCTCACAATAACAAATATTTGTCCTAAATGATCCTAGTGAGCAAATCCACATTAATTCACAACTAGTAAAATGATGACTAATGGGTGATAAAGACTGCCTTGTATATATTATCTTCCTTAATTCTCATGAATATTTCAAAATATCCATTACTATCATTTTATATATGAGGAACTTGAGGGTTATATTTGGAGAAATATATATATATATATTTATACACACACACATATATATCTAGTATGGTTTCTCTTTGTTTATATGACTTTTCTAATTTTTCCATAATAAGTATGTTACAAGAATAATAATAACAATAGCCAAGTATTACTGAGTCTTCTCTACAGTGAGCTAAGTGCATGGCCTTTACTCTGAGGTTGGATTATATGAGCTGGACCTTGGGTTCCATTTATATTGTCTATGTTAAGAAGTAAGTTATCTTATAGGTGTTTTTCCAATATATGTCTATTTAATATATACTATTACTGGCACAATACTATAGAATAAAAAATATCCTGAAGCTTACAGAGAATGAATAAATGTGTTAAAATTCACATAGAATGTCCACACATTAAAACAATAGAATAAAGTGAAAAAAAAAATTATCCTGACAAAGATTGTCAGATACAATCATAGAAGATCTTACAAATTTTTATCAAGATCAGAAAAGATTAGTGCTAGGGTGAACATGTAGCCAAGTAAATAAGATGCTAGTTAGAATGCCCACATTTCACATCCTATATTGGAGTACTTGATTTTATACCTAGCTCTAGCTCCTAGCTTCAGTTCTTTGCTCATTCAGACCCAGAGAAACAGTAACAATGGCTCAAATAACAGGGTCCCTGCCACTTCAATTGTGTTTCCCGTTTCTCACTTCAGCATTGGTGCTGCCCACAACAATTGGGGCATTTGGGGAGTGAACCAGCAATGTAATCTCTCTCATTCTCTCAAATAGGCAAATTAATTAATAAATAGTTAAGAGAAGCTTAATGCACGTATATACATAATTTTGTAGGCATTGTGTGTGTGTGGTATAAGTGTGTTTGAGGAGAGAGAGAAAAAATGCTTGTTTGTCCTTAGATTGTGTTTGGAAATGGAAATGTGTGAGGATAAGGCAAGCATATTTCATTAGTGGTTAATCACAACTCGACTCAGCAAATATGGCTTTTCATCCACTGTTCTTACTGCAGTCAGCCAAGCTCTGCCTCTCTTCATCCCAGAAATGCTGCATAGCCACAGGTCTGCTTCAGGGTGGGAAAACTGGCTGTTTTCCTGGACTTGGCTCCTGGTGATCCATGGTTGGCATTTAATGTGGTTACTGACTTGTGGTTTAGCACTGGAGATGATGGCCCACCAGGGGGGAAGGATTTTGTGAAATCCAAGAAAATGGGTCAAAAATTTGAAGCCAGGAAAGGAAGCTGCTCCATGTGACTAGCATGGGGCCCAGTGGTCTTGGTTAGGGGAATCTCTAAATTAGGCCAAACTGGATTGGAAGTAAAGGAGCAAATTTTATGAGACACTGGTAACTCCCTGAGTAAGCACGTTTTTGTGGTATAACAAGCAGACATGGAGTTAGAGGAACAGAATTAGATCAAATATAAAAGATACTGGACTTGCAATGGCACATTGGGAAGCAGGATGAGATAGAGCTAGAGAAATCAAATAACTCTCAACAAGAAGCTATAACATCTGTATTTCAGTTATGATGTCATTAAGTCAGATAAATATGATTCTAGTTTTAATTTTTTAAGAGTTACTTATTTGTTTATTTTATTTTTTTCCACAAAGAAATCTTTTATTTAATGAGTACAAATTTCATAAGTACAACTTTGGGAATATAGTGATTCTTCTCACCATGCCTGCCTTCCAACCCTCACTCCCACCCCACCTCTTCCTCCCTCTCCCACTCCCAGTCCCATTCTCCATTAAGATTAATTTTCAATTAACTTTATACACAGAAGACCAACTCTATACTAAGTAAAGATTTTAACAATTTGTACATACACGCACACAAAAAAAAAAACCTGTTTGAGAACAAGTTTTAGAATCAATTCTCATAATACAACTCATTGAAGACAGAAATCCTGCATGGTAAGTAAGTGCACAGTGATCACCTGAGGCTCTTGACATGAGCTGCACTGGCTATGGAAGCCTTTTGAATCCATAATATCTGTCAGTATTTAGACAAGGCCATAAGCAAAGTGGAAGTTCTCCCTTCAGAGAAAAGTACATCCTTTTTAATGCCCCCCTCTCTCCCCTGGGATATCCCGTGGGGTCTCACTCACAGAGTTCCTTCATGTATGACACTTTTATGCCACAATAGCTTGGCTTTCCATGCCTGAAATGCTCTCATGGGCTTTTCAGCCAGACCAGGATGACTCAAGGGCTGATTCTGAGGTCAGAGTGCTATTTAAAGCGATTGTGTACTGCTTCCCATTTTGGAACATTCTCTCCTTTTTAATTCTATCTATTAATATTGCCAAACATTTGATCTCATTTATATGATCCCTTTAACACTTAATCCTATCTATATGATCACTTTAAATTTAATATGATCACTTTAACACTTAAGATGGCATTTTTACCACTCATCTTAATGGGATCTGGGGACCCATGGCAAGTTCTTAAACTGTACCTTTAGAGGTAAGTCTGTAGGAATGTATGCAGAATTATACAGCTTTATAATTATGACTTACTCCTCCCTTTCTTATTCCAACTCTTATTTTACTGAGATCTATCTATTTATTTTTACTCAGATTTTCAATTGACTTTATGCATATATGATTAACTCTATGTTAAGTAAAGTGTCCAACAAATAGTATGAAGAAGATAAAAAGAAAAACTGCTCCTTGACAGTGAAGACAAGGGCCGCTCAAGTCCTTGCTTCTCAAAGTGTCAATTTCACATCTACAGATATTCTTTTAGGTGCTCTATTAGTTATTGTAGATCAGGAGAGAACATACAGTATTTGTCCCTTTGAGACTGGCTTATTTCACTAGGTTTGATGTTTTCCAGATTCATCCATTTTGTTGAAAATGACCGGATCTCATTTTTTTTTTACCACTGTGTATTGAACCATAGAATGCATATTCGATAATTTCTTTATCTAGTTGTCAGTTGACAGGCATTTAGGTTGATTCTATGTCTTAGCTATTGTGACTTGAGCTGCAATAAATATGGATGCAGATAACTCTCTTTATTTGCTGATTTCATTTCCCTTGGGTAAATTCCCAGGAATGGGATGGCTGGGTCACATAATAGGTCTATATTCAGATTTCAATATCTCCAAAATATCTTTGATAGTCATTTTTCCAGTTTACATTCCCACCAACAATGGATTGGGGTATCTTTTCTTCCACATCCTTACCAGTATTTGTTGTTGTTGTTTTTATTTCTGTATGAAAGCCATTCCAACTAGGGTGAGGTGAAACTGCGTCATGGTTTTGATTTGCATTTCCCTGATGGTTAGTGATCTGAACATTTTTTCATTTGTCTGTTGGCCATTTGGATTTCCTCTTTTGAAAACTGTTTAAGTTCTGTGCCCATTTCTTAACTGAGTTGTTTGTTTTGTTGTAGAGTTTTTTTGATTTCTTTATGTACTCTGGTTATTAATCCTTTATCAAGTTACATAGTTTGCAAATAATTTCTCCCATTCTGTCAGTTGTCTCTTCACTTTCCTTAATGTTTCTTTTGTAGTACAGAAGCTTCTCAATTTGATGTAATCCCATTTGTTAATTTTGGCCTTGATTGCCTGTTCCTCTGAGGTCTTTTCCAAGAACTCTTTGCCTGTGCCAATCTCTTGCAGGATTTCCCTATGTTCTCTAATAATTTGATGGTGTTGGAACATACATTTAGGTCTTTAATCCATTTTGAATGGATTTTTGTGTAAGGTGTAAGGTAGGGGTCCTGCTTCACACTTCTGCATTGGATATCCAGTTTTCCCACCACCACTTGTTGAAGAGAATGTCCTTGGTCCAGGGATTGATTTTAGCTCCTTGGTCAAATATCAGTTGGTTGTAGGTGCTTGGATTGATTTCTGGCATTTCTATTCTGTTCCATTGGTCTATCATCTGTTTTTGTACCAGTACCAGGCTGTTTTGATTATTACTGCCTTGTGGTATTTCTTGAACTCTGGTATTGTGAAGCCTCTGGCTTTGCTTTTGTTGTATAAGATTGTTTTAGCTATTCAAGGTCTTCTATGATTCCATATGAATTTCAGTATCAATTTTTCTAGATGTGAGAAGAATTTCTTTGGTATTTCAATTGGTATTGCATTGAATCTGTAAATTGCTTTTGAAGGAATGGACATTTTGATGATATTGATTCTTCCAATCCATGAACATGGAAGATTTTTCAATTTTTTGCTATCTTCTTATATTTCTTTCTTTAAGGTTTTGTGATTCTCATGGTAGAGATCTTTGACATCTGTGGTTAAATTTATTCCATGGTATTTGATTTTTTTGTAGCTGTTGTAAATGGGACTGATAAGAAGTTCTTTTTCAGTCGTGGCATTATTTGTGCATCCGAAGGCTGTTGATTTTTGTGTATTGATTTTATATCCTGCTACTTTACCAAACTCTGAGTTCTATTAGTCTCTTGGTGGAGTCTTTTGGATCCCCTATATATAGAATCATGTCATCTACAAATAGGGATAGTTTGACTTTCTCTTTCCCAATTTGTATCCACTTGATTTCTTTTTCTTGCCTAATGGCTCTGGCAAAAACTTCCAGGACTATATTGAATAGCAATGATGAGAGTGGCCATCCTTGTCTGATTCCGGATCTCACTGGGAATGCTTCCAACGTTTCCCCATTCATAGGACACTGGCTATGTTTTGTCATAAATAGCCTTGATTGTGTTGAGGAATGTTCCTTCCATACCAAATTTGCTTAGATTTTCATCATTAAAGAGTATTGTATTTCATCAAAGTGCTTTCACTGCATCTATTGATATAATCATATGTTTCTGGCTCTTTAGTTTATTAATATGATGTATCATATTGATTTGCGAATGTTAAACCATCCCTGCATACCAGGGACAAATCTCACTTGGTCTGGGTGAAGGTTCTTTTTGATGTGTTGTTGGATTCAATTGACTAGAATTTTGTTGAGGATTTTTGTTTCTATGTTCATCAGGGAAATTGGTCTGTGGTTCTCTTTCTCTGCTGCATCTTTTCTGAGTTTAGGACATACACAGGCTTGGCTAGGTAAATCTCTTTTTTTTTTTTTTTTAATTAGATGAGAGGTTTCTTCTTATCTGTTGTCATACACTCAACTGAGCCCCTCTTCTCAAAGGAGACCAGTGTGTGGGCGCTAGCCTCAGTGGGTATATTATGCATCCATTCTGCCTCAAGGACCACACAAAAGATCTATGCAGTTCTCAGTGAAAATGCAGATTCCCCAGCAATGTCCCTCCTCTGATAACTAGGGAGCCCTGATGGAGCCTCCCACGTGCCTGCCCAAAGTCCCAGCCACAACAAGAGTCCTCCCACGCAGCCTCAGTTTTTTTACATTCTCAGCACACAAGCATCCCACAGTCAGGAGCACTCAGCCCTGGTCTATTCTCCCCAACAGACTCGGGAGTCTCCACTTGGCTGGTTGTTGTGTGTGGACATGAGCTGGTGCAGCTGTTATGTATGTCCAAAACGATGCCTTCTGTCTAATGGCTTGTTAGAGGACACAGTTGCAGGGTGATCGGGGAAAGAAAAAACATGCCCCCACATTTGTTTTTTCTCCTCTACTTTGGCAGGTACACTATCCCCCATAGGGCTCCAAGCTGGATTCCCTCTAGGCTCTGCCTGCAGCTTTTTCATCAGTGGCTTGGCCTGCAAAAGTCTGGTTTCACCTCATTCTCCAGCGCTGGTGCAGAGGTTCTCAGCTGCTGGGGTCCTGAGTTGTGTGTTTCCTCATTCTCTACGTAGGTCCACTGTGTGTCCCTCCAATTTGCAGAGTTTCCTCCCTAACTCTTCCCTAAGACTGCACTCTTTCCACTTTTTAAAACTATGTTATCCTAGACCAGAGCAACAAGCTCCCTCCTTACTCTGCCATCTTAATCTCCCCTCTTACTTTTAATTATTTTAAATTCTTCTTTAAAAAAAAAAAAAAAAGCTTGGGAAGTAGAAAGACAGATGGAGTAAGAGAGACACAGACAAAGAAAGCTTCCAGCCACTGGTTAATTCCCCAGGTGCCCACAATGGCCCCTGGTCTCCCGCATGACTGGTAGCAACTCCATCACTTGAGTTATTTATGCTGTTGCCCAGGGTTTGCATTATAGGAAGTTGGATTCAGGAGATGGAACTGGATATCGAACCCAGACTCTCTGAGCCGGGACATGAGCATCATAACTACTATGCCAAACACCTGCCCCTTGTTTTATTTTTTAATGTTTCCCAATCATTATGTTGGAAAATTTGAATTACTCAATTGGCAGACTTGTGCTAAGAGAACTAACAAAGCATAAACTCCCTAAAATGAGAAAAGGTCCTATCAGTAAGCACATTCAAAAATTTGTAGTCAGAAAAATCTAGAAACAAGCTATTTTAATTAGCGCATAAATATAAAATATAAAAACATTTTTATAAACATATAAACATTTTTATATAAAATATAAAAATATATAAATATAAAAACATATTAAATTATATTGGTGGGGCTAGTAATCTTTTCAGGACTTAAGGATATTAAATGTTTTAATGCAGTGTTGTTATTGTAGTGGGCTCTTTGTAGTCATCTTCATCATATTCATCACCATGATTACCCTAAAATTTAAGCCCTTGCAATGCACCAAATAAGCACAATGCTAAATGCATTACAAGATTTATTTCATTTAATACTCACAGCAATCCTGAGTAAACATCATCATCTTCATATCACAGACGAGATGGCAGGTAGAGAGAGGTTAAGTGACTCACCCAACATCCCATGGCTGATTGATGATCCACTAGAGATTTACATCCATTTTTCCCTCATCCAAAGCTTTTAAGTCATACATGAGTGAATGATCATATTGTTACGCAATGGAAGTGGAAGGCAAACAAATTCTAGGTTTAAAGTATCTGAAGTTGTTGGAAAATCTAAATGTTCAGCATACTTAAATTATTTTAGGAAGATCATCAGGGATGGGAGTGGAAGTTGACAATGTGGTGCAGTGGGTTAAGCCACTGCTTATGATAGTGACATCCCATATTGGAGTGCTGATTTGAGCATGATATGCTCTGCTTCAAACCAGCTTCCTACTAATGTACTTTGGAAAGCAGTTGATAATGGCACAATAATTTGGGTCCCTGCTACCCATGTAGCAAACTGGAATGGAGTGCCTGGTTTTTGCCTTTGGACTGATTCAGTTCTGGCTTTTGTGGGTATTTTGGGCATGAACCACAGGATGAAAGATATTTGTATGTCTCTTTCTCTGTGTATTTGTGTGTATATCTCCCTGTCTTGGTCCCTCTGCATTTTAAATAAATAAATACATCTTTAAAACGAAATAAAAATAAAGATACTTTCAGCTTGGATGTTTTGTCCAGAAATCCTCAGGGATCTGTCAACCTACTTGCTCAACAAATATTTTAAGAATTCTCACTTGGTATCTTCATTGTTGTTGTTATCAAAATCTGAAAGCTTTGTTTCATTTATAAGATTATCCTAGCAGCACAATGTTGCTACCAATCCCAACAATAGTGTAAACATCATGATGTTACTTTTGACATTTTGTTAAAATTGCCGTACACAGTTTTCTCCTTCATTTCCTCCATTTTATCCTTCCTTTTCTCCATCTCTTCCTTTACTTCTTGTTTTTGGTGCTCACATTTTTGCTTTATTTCTCTCTCTCTTTTTTTTTTTTTTTTGGTAAAAGACTCCCCTTAAAATGTATAATTACTTAAGTTGGTTTTGGATGGCATCCGTTTTAAATGATGGGGAAACATACATTTGGGAACTATACAGTTTTGCTATTTGCATTTTGGAATTCATTTTTCCTGTGTAGCTAAATAAATTTCAGAGTATAAGTTAATTTAGCACCTTCTGATTTTATTTGCCAGATTGATCTAGCATGGAGCAGACTTGATTTCTAATATACCCCCAGCTTTCTCAGCTGAAATTTTTTTTCTCTCCCTCAGGAAAGCTGTCCTTGAAGCTTCTCATATATATTCATTCTTCTAATGTCCAAAGTTCTCCTTATTGGTACTATCAAAATTGTATTTAAATAAATGCCTCAGTAGTTATTTATTCAACATCTCACCCATTAGTTTGAAGTGATTATCAGGGCAGCAAACATCTGATATAATGGTATGAACTGGATAACAGGCAAAGTGCAGAATTATAGTAGTATATTCAGTTAATATTTGGTGATTGAAAGAATAAAATTTTCCACCCCCAAGCTATTTCCTGTACTTAGTTTTTTGCCTTATGGCCAAATAGGCTCCAACTATTTGTATAATTTACTGTCTTTGAGAATCAAAAGTGGCAACAAGTGACATTACATTTGGAAGCTAATTGAAACTCTGACAAAACTATGTCATCTGTCACTTGTTTCTGGTAAGCAAACACCTGTATGACTGCTAGCAGGTTACAATAGCAAGAAAATGTGAAACAATTGACAATATACACAGGAGTGTCCTCTCAGACCTCCACAGTGTATGGTCATTATGCAGTTTGGACTTCAGAAATTGTAGGGTTTATTTCTCTAAAACTATAAACATAATTTGCCTAGAAATATAATTGTTTTAGGGTCTCCACAATAGAAGCTTTCCTTTATCCCGACTTGTGTGTGATTCCAGGAGACTGAAATATAAGATTGGCATACTCAAAAGAAGTGAGTTTGTGAGAAAAATTCTCATTTTATTTATTGATTTAAGGACATAATCAAAGTCTATTGATTTGAGAAACTGTTTACCATTGAACAGCGTGAGGATATGCCCAGTCTGTAGCCATGCACAAGCAGCCCAACTGTAAACAGATTCTACTCTGGTAGCAGATACCTCTCTCTGGCCTGTCACTCAGAATACACGCACAGGCTCACACACAGTTCAGCTCCTTTGGCCCTGCCATTCTTCCTAAAGTGTCATTGTATTTGTGACAGTAATATCCTCAGGTACTTGTAAGCCTTAAATGAGTTGTCTAAGATCTCATCTACTTGGAATACGTAAATTTCATACATACATACACACACACACGTAAATTTCATACACACATGTATATATATATACGTAAGTAAATTTCATACACACAGATCTAGATTATATATAAACAAAAATTAAAGGATATCTAAACTATTTAGACTTGTAGAATTGATTTTCAGAGAACTGAAATGAAAAACTTGGCATTATGGCTTTTAGTGTTAACATAATGGCATCACCACCATGGTCATTTTTTGTTCAAAGGCAAAACTATTTTATTGTGAATGCTGCTCTTGTGTGGGTTTCTTTATTCTCAAAGAGCTTGGATTTAAGGAAAAAGTGTAAATACCTTTTACGTCATGTAACTTAAATGTACATGGCAACTTCCAAGTTTATTGTGAGTTAGAAGTGATTGCTTTAGATTACTTATGAAAAGGGATGGGTTTTTATCTGGCTCAGTAGTATATAATAGACATCAACAATGTGACAAAAAAATAACTGCTGACTTAGTGCCAAAGTATTCCTGGACCAAATCCAATAGTTTACATCTCGCTAGATCATAGGAGTACATGCTTAGAGACTGGTTTAAGAAAAAAGCAATTATGTCTTCACTAGTTGGGGAACCATTTGTAATACAAATGTTTAACAGCACGATTTCATTTTCAGTATGTAGTGTGTCGCTTCAAAAGACCTTTCCTTGAGCTAAGCAACAGAGGAGTACCAATTCTTCCTAAATATTCTTACAGAATTCTTGTAGAAGATGGAGACTTTGCATGTCAGTATCCAAAAGGCAATGCATAGAGGTGTTTGAAAAGTAGTAGGAATGTAAGTGTTACAGTATATGACATGCAGGTGTGCAAAACTACTCATGCACTCACATGGGTTTTATAAGGTTTCATCAGGACCTTGCATTCAACTCTACAATCAGGCTTTTTTTTATTGCATGCCCCCCCCCCCACCACCACCAAAGGATTTGTTTCATTGCTCTTAATTTCATTTTCTTTTCCAGTGTGAATGAGATTGATTTCTGTCTTTAATGGTCTAGGTACTGACTAGAATTAAAAGGGGGCCTGCCTGTCTCCCTCGGTAAACTTTCCAGTGGAAAAGGAAATGAGCATTGTGTGAAGTTTCTCTTTAGGTTGACCAGTAACTTGCTCCAGGTGGAATGAGGTCATTTTGTTGTGCTACATTCTTAATTTAAAAAAGACCACCTAGTAGATTGGATGCAAATGGCAGTAAGGCCCCCCCACCACCCTTTATGCTCAAGACTTCCTACATATTACCAGCTTAAAGGAGGGCAAGCAAATTTGTTGTTTACAATGGGAGATTGTAAAGATAAGAAAGGAAAAATGTCAGACAATTGACTTTGTACAGTTTTGTTTTACTGGAGTTAGATTATTTAGGAAATTGAATATAAAATCCTGTGTATTTTTTGTTTTGCAAACCACACCAATAGAACATATTCTAAGGATAAAATATATGACCTTTCTGCATAAAATAAAATAAAATAAAATATTTTACTGCCAATTTTGTGCTAAGAAATTTGCAACAAGTGTACAGTGTCCGTACCTAGGCACCAACTGGAGTGTTTGGGGTCCAAGGCCATTCAACAGAACCTAATTCACAGGTAATTTGCAATTTAGGTCTACTTTGATTGATTTATGAGTGAGATCTGGAATAAAGAAGATTTCTTTGAAAGGTCTCACAGTAGGCACTTCTGCAGTTGAGTGTATAATACTACATTCCATTTAGCCCAGCAGGCCTAAATGAATATTCACTGTCAGGTGGCAAAAAAAACTCCACCCCAAAGTAGCAGAGAACTCATTTCTGCTTGGCCTTCTCACCAACATAGGTTTTATATAATTAGAATTTGAGATGTGTTCCCAAACCCCCTACTGTTTGACTCAGAGATTAACATTTAAAGTATTTGTATCAGCCAGAAGAAGGTAGAAGGTTTATATCACTTTTTTTCCCCTCAGTTCTTGAGAGAAGTGACACAGGGCAGTTGAAAGCATCAGAATTTGGAATCCAACTGTCCTCTTTTAGAATCTTAGTGTTGCTATTTAATAGCTGCATGACTTGAGTGATTATTTAGATTCTCTGAATTTCAATTTCTTCATCTAGAAATGGGAAGAAGAAAACATCTCAGGGCTATTGCAAGAATTAGCTCCAATTCTGTACGTTTCTTGGCATATTAATAGTAGATGATCAATAAATGGTAGCTGCAGCTGCTGTGATTGAAGCTGTTCCACAGCCAGAAGAAATGGGATTTATGTAAACTCAAACCTCCTTGGCGGCTGCAGGAAACTGCAGATGCTCCTGGACTTCCATGAGAAAATATCATTAAAGCAAAAACTTTATTTTCATTTAACACTTTCAAGTTTAGAAAACCCATTTCCATCAGACCTCTTAAAATCTTGATTAATCCTTTCCTTAGAATCTGTAAATGGGAACAGAGTAGGCAAATGTAAATGTTATGCTGACATCAAACTTAGAGTTTAAGTTCTAGGTTTACTAAATGAACCTCATCTTTACCATTTCTGAGGGCTCAAAGTGACAAGATGTCACATGTTCATATTTATAAGTGGAATGTGCTTTGTAGAGAAATAGGAGGCAATACAAAAAATTCTGGATGGAACACAGAGTTTTGAATTCTGGTTCCAGCAATATCAGTTATCAACTCTCTGACCTTAGAGGTATTATTTCACGGCAATGAACCGCAATTTTTCCCTGCTCTATCTACCATATGAGGCTGTTATGGGGATTAAAAGATCCATAGTATTTTCAAAAACCTAAATTTTACACCAAAGTGAGATGTTTTTCACAGATTTTCATGCCTGGCTCAAGTGTTGTATTGACCTCAGTGTTAGTCCTGGATCCACTTCCTACTAATGTTGTCATCATAGATTCATTCAAATCCTTTTTAACATCAGTATGTCAATATTTAGCAAATAGTGTTATTAGGATCAACTGAAATACATGTGCAAAGGACACATTATAAATATCAATAAATGGTTTGATACATTGATGGTGATGGTGAAGTTATTTAGCACCTAGGACAGAATGCGTTGCCCAAAATAGGATCTAGGAAAACAAGTTTAGTAGCAATATGAAATTGTGACATTAAATTGAAATCAACCAACTTTTTTGGAGTGTCTGTACATGGACACTGCAGTTTTTTTTTTTAATATTTACTTATTTATTTGAAAGTTAAGAGTTACAGAGAGAGAAAGAAAGAGACAAAGAGTTCCTCTATCTGCTAGTTCACTCCCCAGATGACCACAATGGCCAGGACTGTGCCAAGCTACAGCCAAGAGCCAGAAGCTTCCTTCAGGTCTCCCACATGGAGCAGGAAGCCTGATCAGAAGTGGAGCAGCCAGGACACACACATAGGATGCTGACATCGCAGGTGGTGGCTTTACCTGTTATGCTACAACAGCTGGCTCCATTGCAGATTTTTTAAATGCTGGATTCTGGAACTTAAAATTAGAATGGGGAAAGAGATGGTGGTGATGATGATGATGATAAATAGATAGATAGGGATTATTGAATATTATTATGTGCCAGGCACCATGCTAAATATCTTATAGAAATTAACTCACTATTCTCACATCAATCCTATGAGGTAAGCACTTATTGTCATGCTTATTTTTTACAGAAAGCTATTATTTAATAAATATAAATTTTGTAAGTACAACTTTTGGATTATATATCATGCTTATTTTATGAAGAGGAAACTCAAGCACAGAGAGCTAAAGTTACTTGCCCAAGTTCACAGCTAATACTGATAAAAATTGGGATAGAAACTGGAGAGCTCAAGTCTCATCTGTTATGAATACTAGAAAGTAAGTGCCTAAATGTTATATGAAGTTTTATCATATTATACAAAAGTATAGAAAAAACATGATTTAACAGAGAAGAAAATTCCACCAGACTTCAAATGGTTGTGCATAAATCAGTACAATAAAGAGCTCTTAGGGAAGAATAAGAGGCATTTATGCACCTTTGAATAAGTGATGGAGGTGTAATGGATGTAACAGTCCAGCTGTATAGGCCATTCTTTTAACCACCATATCATACTGTCTTTCTGTCTGGTGAACTCTCTTACCCAGAGAATGTAAACTGAGAAATTAAGCCAAAAATATCACCATGCTATACTTTTTAATCACCTTGATACATTAAATCATATTTCTATAGTCAATTAGGAAATATTGTGATTAAACTTAAAGATGTTGCCAGGATATCCATCATTAGCTAAACCTTCATTTTAGCAACCACTGAGTATGATCATATAGACTCTTTAATTCACTCCCTTAATTTTACAAATGAAGTAATTTAAATTTGGCAAGTTATACTGACCTGCTCAAGAAGAAACAGCTAGTTAGTGTCATAGTTTGACCTAGAGCTTGTTTCCTTAAACCTAAGTCCCACATTTTCCAAGTTCAATTCTACAAGTATTTGCTGAAAAATAATTATATTGTGAAGCAATGCAAAGGATGGTATGAGTTTATAAATAAAGGATGATTTTTTAAAAACATTAAAAATTTTTTTTTCATTTTTTTTAAAGAGAGGGAGATAAAGAGAATCTGGTGGTTTACTCCCCAAATGCCCAAAATGGTTGGGACTGGGCAAGGTTGAAGCTAAGAGCCTAGAACTCAGTTTGAGTCTCCTGCATGGGTAGCAGGAACCCAAATACAAAACCCATCATCTGCTACTTCCCAGTATACTCATTAGCAGGAATCTGGAATCTGAAGTTGAGCTGTGTCTCAACTCCCAGCACTCCAATATGGGATGCAGGCATCTCAAGTGGTATCTTCACCACCATACCAAATGCCTGCCCTGCTCCTCACTCTTAGGTCACTTACAATCTAGGGGGAAAGAAAAATACGTCCACATACAGTTATACACTCACCCTAATGGGAGAAGTTTAATAGCAGGGAGGCCTTCATATGCTGCCCCTGTTTTTATACACGTGGATTTAAAAATGTTTTGTCACCAAAATAATCTTACTTTTTAATCCTATTTTCCATGAACCTTTTGAAGACTCAAATGTCCTGGTTTCAACACTCAACATACTTGTTTATTCATGGTCTGTCTGCTAGAATTTTACTCAGTCTGCAATTTAGTACCTTAACTCTGTAGTTTCTAGAATAGACACACAATAAGTATCTATTGAATGAAAAAATAAACACAAAATCCAGTGCTATGGAATCACAGAGGAGGAACTGATTAATTAAATGTCGGTTTGAAGTAAACTGGCCAAAGCAAAGCCAATTAGGTAAAACGTTACTAAAATGTCAAGCCTCAGAGGACAGGAGATCAGTTAGCTGGAAGAAGGCCTGTCATTTCTGTTAATCTAGATCTTGCCTTTAGGCCAGTCCACATCAAATTACCCCTGACAGGTCAGAATCTGGCTTATTTTTAACCTGGAAGGGTTTTTAACCTATTGAGAAACTTAGAAAATATCCATTATACATCATTCACCAGAAAAATAAGAGAATATAAAATTTTGACTGAAGAGAGAGTAATTTGAACTTGCAGTTTCTTCCCATATTCTGGGTGTGACATCTCCAAAGAGCCAAGTACACCACTCCAAGGGGCATTGGTGGTGTGTGGAAGACTCTCACAGTCAGAGGAATGTCCGTTTATATCTGCATTTATCTTGACTATGCATTTAAATTATCCATTTTAAGAGATGTCTTGCCTCGGTGCTTTCTGTCCCCAACTCCCATTTTTCTTCCTTATTTTAGTTCTCCCTCTGTCCCTGTCTTTCTCTCTTCCTGTCCCCACTCTTTTTTTCCACTACTATAATGTTACTTTGACACAAGTCAGTTTTCACAGGTTTTCTTTTACATGAAAGTGAGCAGAGAATAGCACATGCCTGTGCCCTTCCCAGGGCCCTCATCCTCCCCACAGTCCCTTCTGTTGCTGACAGTCAGGACATTGTTGGTAGAGCATCTAGCATCAGAAGAGTGGAGGAAACTGGTCTTTTAAAATAACGCACTGGCGTTGGCATTGTGGTGCATCAGGTTAAGCCACTGCCTATAATGCTGGAATCCCATATGAGTTATGGTTGGAGTCAGTTCCCTTCCAATATGCCTAGGAAAGCAGCAGAAGACGGTTTAAGTACTTACTTGGGTCCCTGCCACCTTCTAAGAGACCCAGATGGAATTCTAGACTCCTCGTTTTGGCCTGGCCCAGCCTGGGACTCTGGTCTTTGAAGTAATTTAGGGAGTGAACCCATGGGTGGAAAATTTCTCTCTCTCTCCCACTCTGCAACTCTGCCTTTCAAATAAATAAAAAAAATCTTTAAAATAACACATCCAGGAAGTTACATGTATCAGGTTCTCGAGAGTCTGATCAAGAGCCAACGCCCATTTAAATCAATATAATTTGAATATTTAAATTAATTTTCAAGTCAATTAAGGCTTGAACAAATCATATTGATGCCCCATCCACAAAATTCAATATCTAATGTTACAATTCCTGTGTTAAAAACTGAAGAGGTAAAAATGCAAAGGTATAAAACAATATAACTGAAGACACATCAAAGAAAATGGTAAGACAATCAAAAAAGGCATGAAGAAAAATCAATGAAGCAAAGGAAGACAGCAAAAATGGAAAAAGAGGAACAAAACAGTTACAGACAGAAAACCATTAACAAATGGCGATCATCAATCTGTTCCTATTGATAATTCTTTTAAATGTAAGTGAATTAAATTTCCCAATTAAAATATATAGAGTATATGAACAAATTAAAAAACAAGATCCAACTATATGCTCTTAACCAGGCTTATTTTAAATTTAATGACACACATAGGCTGAATGTTGAAAGATACATAAAGGTATTCTGTGCAGATGTTAAAAAAAAAAAAAGAAGAAAGCAGTGGTGCCTACACTTCTATCAGACAATATAGACTTTAAGCAAAAAAAAAACTGCCAAATGAAGCAAAGAGGATATTATATATTATTAAAGGTGTCAGCTTACCAAGAAGATATAACAGTAAGTATATAAGCACTTAATATCACAGTCTCAAATATATAAAACAAATATTGAAAGTACTGAAGGGGAGAAACATACAGTAACAATCATAGTAAGGGGTTTCAATATCCCAATTTCTTTTTTTTTTAATTTATTTATTTATTTGAGAAGGAGAGTTATAGACAGAGGGAGAGAGAAAAAGGGAGAAGTCTTCCATCTGCTGGTTCCTTCCCCAGATGGCCACAATGGTCGGAACTGGGCCAATCCATAGCCAGGAGCCAGGAACTTCTGGTCTCCCATGTGGGTACAGGGCCCCAAGCGCTTGGGCCCTTCTTCCACTGCTTTCCCAGGCCATTGTCAGGGAGCTGGATTGGAAGTGGAGCATCCAGGACTCAAACCAGCACCCATTTGGGATGCCAGCAATGAAGGCAGAGGCTTAACTTACTATACCACAACATTAGCCCCTCAATATCCCATTTTGAATAATGCAAAGAACATATACCCAGAAGATCGACAAGGAAACAAAAGACTTGAGCAATACAGTAGACTAAATGTTTGGGCCTTACAAACATTTACAGAGCATCCCACCTAACAGTAGCAGAATACATATTATTTTGAAGCATATTCACAAAATTTTCCAAAATAGATATAAAATAGGTCACGAACAAGTCAACTAATTTAAGAAGATGAAATCATTCCAAGTACCTGGTCCATCCACTGACAAAGATTTTGTTATGTATTTTAATGATTTTTAAAAATATATTTATTTTTCACTTATTTGAAAGGCAAAGAAACAAACAGAGAGCTGTCCCGGCCACTGGCCTGCTCCCTAAATGCCTGCAACAACTGGGATTGGGCTAGGCTGAAGATAGGAGCTTGGAACTTCATCAGGGTCTCTCATGTGGGTGGCAGGGACCTGTGTTCTTGAACCACCACCCACTGTCTCTTAGAGTGTACCTTAGAAGGAAGCAGAATTAGAAACAGAACAATGACCCAAATCCAGGCACTCAATTGGGGGTATGGGTGTCCCAAGTGGCATTTTAACCACTGTATCAAATGCCTACCCCAAGCATTGTTTTTTTGACTTTGTAACTTGATTGGCAGGAAGGTAGAAGAGGTATCCCCATGTTTTTCTGCTTTCTGATGCACACCCTTAATATCCTGTTAAATCACTATGCATTTTGATAAGATGAAAAGCAGCTTTGGGGAGGAGAACTGGAGTTTGGAATTCTTCCTCTGTTTTACAGATAACTGGCTTTTGACTTGGGAGACCACTCCCCCATTGCACTAACTAGATATAAAGGGAGAACACTTGAAAACACTTGAGAGAAAAACACAGATTTCAGGAAGTATAGCTTTTATGAATTAATGTCATGCTAAAATAAATGAAAATTCTTTCCAGTACACTGCAGACATCACTAGTAAATTTATTCAAACAATGTGAATATCCTGATGCCACTCATCTACTCTAAACCCACCATTAATGTGCTGACCATAAGCGTGCATTACACTTTTGCTTTTAAAAACCAAAATGTGTATTCATTTTGTAGTGAGAGTTATACTACAGACCAGAATACCTATGTTGGTATGAACACTAAAAGATATTTTTGTCTTCTTTTTTTTGCTTGGTTTATTTCAATATATATCAAATACTTTATGCCAAGTTCAGCAGATGTGGATGCAAAGCAGGAAACCCTTTCCTTGCCTTTTCAAAATTACTTATATTCTGTTTGGGAAGAAGGGCATAAAATGGGTAATGGCTTAATTCTTATTTTAAACACAATTATCGGAAGTGTTGTAATAGAGAAACACAGGTGCTAAGTGAGTGTGTAATGGGAGAATGACATATTTATCCTGGATGGAGAGTCATTTTAGGGAGATGACATTTGTGGGGAGCTCTGGAGGACAAGGAGAATTCTTGACCTTTAGAACAGAAGCTTAGGGATGGCAGCCTGTTTGGACGCAAGGTCTGTGAGTCTTATTTTTTTGTGCTGAATTGCATAGTAAGTCCACTATACTTGGACTATACTGGATGTTTCTTTAGGCTGGCTTTTGGAAGATGAACTCTACAGAGAGATGAGCAGGAATTAATTTCATGTACAATCAAGAAAAGAGAGTTCCTGGTGGTTGTACTGAGAACAGATATTCAAGGCCCTTATGGGGAGAGGGCAGAGCAAGGGGGTGGGCATGGACCAGACTGGTAAAAGCAAGAGACCAGATTACACAGGGTATGATGAGGAACCATGCAAGCCACTTTCATCCCCACAGTCAGTGGGGCTAAAGAGCCTTAGAAAACAAGATTTCATGGGCAAGTACCAAGCAGAGTAAAACCTGAACACGATTTTAGAAGGAGTCACCCTGGCTGCTGTGTGAGCATAAAATGAAGCAAGTATAGATGCCAGTGATCATTTAGGAAGCTGTTTTACAAGTTCAACAGAGAGATGAGGCTTGCTTCAACTATCGTGGACATGATAGTGACTGAGAGAAACAGACAAATGTGAGAAATACACAGACAAGTATTCAGATATCATAGAGTGTGACCTAATATGTCAAGGAGTTGTGACACTACTTTTATCCTCAAAGGATGAAAACATTTCTTATAGTGGTGCAGTTTGCCAAAATATACAAATTATAAATGATTGTTACCTTTTTTTAAGTGTTCTTTCCAGAGTCTCTAAGACATGTTAAGTAACTATGGTTCTAATCTCTGTAACAGTGTTACTAAATATCTTAGAATTAGAAGTCTACATTTCCTGAAAATCATTTGATGATTAAATTTTATCCCTAATTGAGATTAACCTCTTTCCCACCAGTACCAACTGAAATCCAAATATATTAATGAGTGAGAATTTGGAACATTTTAAAGCTTGTTTCCCCTCTTAAATTGTCTGTCCAAGTTAAAACTCTGTATCATGCATTAGGCATGTATCTGTCCCCACTGAATTCCTGTTTGTTTTTGTCTCATAAGATTTATGAATAAATTGGTTGGAATATTTTAGATTCTGAGCTACTTTAAATATTCTTAGTTCTCTCATTTTGAAGAGTAATTGTGACTGAATCTATACAATCAATTCTATAGGCCGAGTGTTATTAGATGTAGAGGAATTTTGATTTATTGGCATTTACAAAATCTATAATTTACAAAATGTTTCAAATTACAAGAAATTTTAGCTAATACACTATAGCACTTTATGATTATTTAATGTACTACTTGTGGCTGCTGAAGGGCTTCTGCTATCCAGTGTTCCTTTAGTATGCACTAAGCTCTTCTTTCGTAATTAATATTTTCATTTCTCATATTTCACAGAGTGCCTGAAGGAAAATTTCATCTGAAAAAAATTCTACATATGGCTTTACTGCAGTAAAATTTATTTAGTGATTCATCTTTGCTATTTATTTTTATTAAGCAAATCAAGCCAGAATATTAGTATGAAATGCTTGCTTTAAAATTAGTGGCTGTTCTGTGCAGTCAGTGCCAGGTCAAAGAGAGTTCAATAAGATATATCCCATCTAGGCCTTGCTCTGCATACCATCTGCCCAAGTTAAATCACAATGATAAGTAGGATGTGTACTTGTGTATTGCTAATTCTTGTTTGGCCACAATTTCATGTCATCTCATGGTCATTAAAATTGTCCAATTACAGTTGATCAAATTGGATTATCATTCATTAGCGAGTCTGTATCATAGTACAGAGAGCTGGTTGGACATATTTATCTGTTTAAGTGGTCTGTCCTCAGACTTAGATAGCCAAATGTCACGGTTGACAAGAAAAACCTTTATAGAAGGGAGAGAAAGACATGAGACAGAAATTACTTTACTTGTATTAAAATGAAATAATTTCTGTATAGATTTGCCGTAAGCTTGATGAAAACTTGTTATAGTCATTAAGGTTCTTGGAGGAAAGTAACTTTAGTTGTACCATGTATGATATGAGGAACCTCATGAAATCAAAAGGTCATTTCTTCATGAACTTCCTGATGCCCCTGCATATTTTTCCACAAATAAATGATATTTTGAGGTTACTAGAAAATAAATTCTATATCCCATGTGATGGGAAGAAATACCTCACTTCAAACAGCCCGTGCATAACAGATTTAGCTCTCTGTGAAGATTTATAATATTTTGAGTGGTGCCCAGCCAAGGAAATGTCTCTGTATTGCTGCAAGCTGCATACCCTATTACAAATTGTGATAGATGCACCCTGACTTGTTTCTATGTAGATTGATTCTTATACTTGAGAAGCAAATGGGTGAGAACAGGGTATGTGTTCTCTGAAAGTGCCAGTGGGTCTTTGAGAAATGACATCTTACTGAAAAACTAGAGAAGCATCTATGGTTAGATAAAATTGGAGCGAGCCAAACTTATCACTTCCTGACATCGTCATTTGGGAGTGATGGTATTGCAAGTCCTACTGTATAGCCATATATCATGGCGACACTAGATAATTCTGAAGTTCTTTAGGGCTATATTTGACACAAAAGTTCTTTCAAGAATTATCCAAAATAAAAAGGGGGAGGGAAGATGGTGAGAATAAGGGAGAGAAGCAGAGAGATTGATTTTCTGCGTTTTCCCCACTGAATAAAATATGGTGATTTATTTGTCTTACTTTTATTGCCTTTAGCTATTGATCTTTATTCTGAGTCCCTTTCAGGAGGAAAGACCATTACTTCCATTGTTATTTCTTTCCAACAGTTCAAATCTTCATATTTGACAAATTTCCTTAACAAGGACACCTGAAAACCTACACTGATGTTAGCCTTAAAGATATAGTTCATGTTTTTGGAGCATTACTGAATTAAAATATTACTATCAAAACATGGTAATCATCTCCTTCATTCTTTTTCGCTGTCCTTACAGTTATGTATTCACTCAATTATTGTTTCATCCATTCAAAAACAAATGCATTTATTGTCTGCTATGTGCTGGGCAGTACCTTGGGTTCTTTGTAGGAAAAAAATAAGTCAAAAATATAGGCCAAGATCTGTCCTTTAAAATTACATAGATGGGTTAATAGTACTCAACAAAAGCATATTGAATGCCATTTATGGCAAGCGGCACATAGGTAAGCCCCCTGTGCAGAACTTGGAAAAGGACCTTTTTTGGGAGACGGGTAGAAGGAAAAGATCCTGCACCTACCTACCTACCTACCTACCTAGTTACCTTCCCTCCTTCCCTCCTTTCCTCCTTCCCCCCTTCCCTTCCTCCCTTCCTCCCTCCCTGCCTTCCTTTCTTCCTTTCTTTTAAAATGTATCAATGATTTATCCAGGGAGCCCTGATATTGAAAATGTAGAGCATGTTATTGATCCCGGATGGCTAATGCAATAAACACCTTACAAACTCCTGCAGAAATGAGGTCTATATTTCCCTGCACCTGGGCCATCCACTGAGAAAGTAGACCTGATGGTCTGTAGCTAAAATAACTAGATCATGGGATTTTACCATCTTTATTTGTTCCTGCATAGATGCAACTTGATTCCCAATCAAACCAAAATTATTTCTTCAGGAGTGTGTGATAGGGATAGACATTTTGGCAGTAGACATGGAAAGTTTAAAAGAGGAGAAAAGTTCTGAGCGTTGTTGTACTTAGCCTTTCCCTTTGCTGAAAATGCCATGTATGAAAGAAAGCAGCAAGAGTGCTAACGTTTTTAAACAAGCAGGTCCTCTTTGGAAGATAATTTCTTTAAATTGGATAGGTTTCACTCATTTTTGCAGTGAAAGATTATTAAAATTCTGTTTTTGGAAACCAAAATACCGTATGGCAGAATTGGATGCATCTTTCACTTTAAAATGCAGGCTCTCTCTGCGGTGAATGTATTTGTTGTGGTAAAGTATTTGAAAGGAAATCCTCAGAATAATTTTGGGTAAGGAAAAGTAGTATTTTAAAATAAGCCAACCCTTCAGTTTTCAACCTTTAAAATTATGCTTCTTTGAATAAGCAATAATTAATTGTTCTAATATATATTTGGATTACAACATGATTATGATTTAAAACAAATTAAGCTTCCAAATTTTAAAGGACTCTAAGATAATACTGTTATCTCAATAATTTTTCTAACTGAACTGATGTTCTTTAGAGTTAATGTTGGTGGTCCTGTTTGGTTACCTGATGATTTGGCTTGTGTATCTCTCTCTAGAGAAATGATTCCTGTAAATGCTGACAATTCCTTTACACATTAACTCTCCCATCATTTTAAATTGCGTATGCTATAGTGTTTCAGCCTGGATGCGACCTTTCTGGAAAGAAGGGTCCTGTTAGTCTGATAAGAGTCTTTTTTCCTGACGGTTGTATTTGTGTGAGAATCAGCAAGGAGAGGGAAGAGTCAGAATGCCAAATTGCAAAGAGTAGTCTTTACTGTGGGGCTCTATCCAAAAAGGGTTTGTAACACAGTGTACAGTCTTGTAGCCCAGCTGTGTGGAGCATTGATTGCTTCTGCCTAGAGCAGGGATACTGTCAAGTTGCTCTGTGAGTTGAGTCATCTATTGACAAAGAGCTACCAGCCCGCAGATAATGCTGTGCGGAGCCGCTCTCGCTGCTCCCACTGCTCCCACGATGCACTTCTTATAGCAGCTGTCAAAGATACTGAGGGATCCACGAGGGAAAAAGAGACTTTTACAACTGCCTGGAAGAAAGGGGTGTGAGGGAGGAGACATTTCTGTGCAGAGCTGACCAAAGGAAAGAGTAGGCATCAGTGCAGTATGAATGCATACCTCACCAAGCAACACAGCTGCAGCCGGGGGTCTGAAGGCACGGATGCCGGCAGGAGTGCGCCCACACTGATCAGGGATGCCCACTGCGCTTGTGGCTGGCAGAGGAGCTCTCAGGGGCTCGGGTACAGTTCTCAGACCATGCCCTCCTCGGGACCTGGGGGCCCAGCTTCTAACAGGACCAAGCTGGTCACCTTGTGGGACAGTATGCGGAAAAGCCCCCACAAGACGAGCACCAAGAGCAAAGGGACCTGTGGGGAGCACTGTGCCTGCCCACATGGTTGGTTCAGCCCAGCACAGGTGAGCCTTTTCCTTATGACTTTCCCTCCAGTATTGTAAGAAAGTGAGAGCAAGTTGTGTAATGTTAAAGTGGTTTGGAAACTTTGCTGAGTCCTCCTTGCTGACTGGGTATGCCTGTTTGAAAAATGTCAGGCCAAAAAAACCTGTCATTTTCACAAGTGTTTGTGGGCACATGCCTCTGGGTGGCCTGTGAAAGTCTGGGGATGCTGTACTCAGTTTCTTTCAGTGACTTTTTCCCAAGTTCAACTTTTCGTGTCCTCAGATGATTTTGCTACTCTGCATCATGATCATGTAGCAGCACTTTTATTTCTAGTCATTTTTAACTTTTCTATTCTGTCTATCCTAGTTCGGACTATTATTTTAAGGAATAGCAAGAAAAATGAATTTTAATCAAGCTTTTGATCACTTTTAAATAAAAAGAACAATTATTTCCTGAAAAATATTGAATTTGACATAGTCTATTCTAATTTTATTCTCCTAACACTTTATACTTTTTCAGTTCTGGAGAAGAACATTTACTAAATAATTTTATTAGTAAAAATATTAACTAGGAGCAAGATAGAGGATGGCTACACATTACAATAAATAATGAAATGTTTTATTTGCTCATAGAGAAGCAATATGACTATTTCTATTAAAAATAAAACTAACTCTCTCTCCCATAATGCATTTCTGAAACAGCTTTTCCTGGCCCCCAAACTTCTAGCATTTTACCAGAAATAAAATTTGTTCATTTCTTTTTGGCCTCCATCCAAAGGAGAGAAAACAACTTCCTGCAAATGATATAAAATATAAATAAAATGCACCTGTAGTCGCTGTGATACATACAGATCAATAATTGCTCTTAATTATACATTGAAAAGAAAAAAGCAGTATTTGCAGAAAAAATCCTATCTCAATTTCAATGTGTGTTAAACATAATTGCAAAGTAGATATTGATTATGAATGTTTTAAACAGCGATATGTAGAGCATTTTTAATTTTAATAATCATATTTTAAATGATTTTTAACAATAGTTTTTAGAAAGCATGTCATGTACCACTAGTTCTTAATAATATCGTTACATATACAAGATCAGGTATATGGCTTTTAATGTGTGGACATGAAATTATAAGCTATCAGCACCTTGATTTTAATTAGTAATATATCATCATCTTCAGAATAAATTTCCAGCTTGAAATGGAGCATAACTTTTAGAAATGCTGTTATTTTTAAAGTTAATATGAATCCTCAATTAAATAATATTGAAAATTGTGACGATACATATTAGCAGGTGCATTTGTTTACATGTGTTTATATCTTGTTTTGATTATATTACATTAAAATCTCCAGTTCATGGTTTTTGCAAGTTGTAAAGGAAGCAAACTTGCTTTGTTGTAATTTTTTATCTAAGATGTGATACATTTTCTATTTCATAAATGATAATTTCCCTAGCCCCAATCAATAATATTACTTTCTAATAACTATACTCTAAAAATTGAATATATTTTTCATCAGCTGGTGGAAATTTTTTCCCTCCTTGGTTTTGAATACAGTCAGCCTCCTACTTGCCTAAACTTTATAGCATTTAATGCTTTAAAGGATCGAAATTGGCACTGTACTGATAATGACAGATCCAGTTACATATGAAAAGGCAATAAATTGAGACAGACAGCCTCTCCCCTTACTGTTTGCATATGCATTTTTATGCATTTTCTCTCTCATTCATGTGTCTTTTATTACTGGCTAGGAAGAATATTGATCACCAGACACTCGAGTCTTGATATCCTATCTTTTATGGTTTGCAACATTGTGATGCTTTTCAATCACCTGACCCTTTTTTATCAGCTCAGTCCTATAAAAGAAATGCTGTTCTAAACTGATCAGTCTCTCTCTCTGAACCCCATGTCTATACCCTTTCAAATACATTGTGTTGAATAATTTAGCATATCTATTTATGTATATTTGCTTAACTTTTAATATATGTGTTAAAAAATATAATACCCAGCTACTTGCATAAATTAACATATGTTCATATGTATACATATACAAGCATATACATACATAAAAATTATTCTTATGTTCTTACATGGAAAATATTAGTTTGTTTTTCCAAAGATTGCTTCATTTTCTCCATATGATATATTTTTCCATATAAAACATATTTCTTTAATTTCCATTAGGTACCAAAAACACTGATATAATTTATTTATGTATCTGTGTTCATTTGTATGTGCATCTGTAGCATATACTTAATATTTAAATTATACAAATATGTCCAAGGATTATTCATCTATGTGTACTATCACAAAAACAAGAGTGTGTTTGAACCAATCTGTTGTGTCCATTAAAACCAAATTTATTGTGAGAATTGTGTTATACTAGTTTTTTCACTCCTTAGATTAGCAAAAGATATCCTACTAAATATTTTAAAACCAAGGATGGAGGCTAAGGATCCTAAATGTTAGAATCCTTGATAAAGCAGAAAGAAGGATAGTACATGTGTTTTGCATAGAAAAACCCACGAAATCACATGTACAGAATGTGCCTGAGGGTTGTTGAAGCCTCTGTGAGCTGAGATCTTGCCCTCACAGATATTTGCTGTATTACGTGGAAGTCAGCAATGTGATTTCCGGCTGCTATAATAGAGGACCATGGTAATGACTTCAGTTCCTCTCAAGGCTCTTTGCCAAACTGTCGTTATTTAGGGTGCTGTGTACTAACAGAACTCTGTCATTATGTTATTCCTCAGCAGTCTAAAAAGCAGCTCCTTTGCCTTCTCGAAGAAGTTTTCATTTCATTTGGATCTGCACGATTAATATAACCATAATAATAGGTAAGAAAATGGAAAATTGTAGTGTTCAGAAGTGAGTTCTATAATGCATATCTAAGATATTAGTGTTGGCCTTGAGAAAGAACATGCTCATTACTGCTTATGTGGCATTTCTCCCAAATGCAGTCTAATCTAGGGAGGCAGCACTGAACAGTAGAAACTTGGAAATCAGGGTTCTGTGCTCTTCATTCATTCACTCTTTGTTGTTTATTCAACTGTCAGGAACTAAGTGCTGACCCTGTGGATATAATAGCAAACAAAGGAGATATCACCCCTACCACCGTGGAGCTCGTGGCCTAAGGTGGTATATGATATTTAGCAAATATATCATGTCATATGCAGAATTCTACCATTATATATGACAACTTGGAAGTGAAACAAAGTTCCAGAGAGTGCTTCAGATACCACAGTAAGTGTATATTCAATATACAGAGGGACCATAGAGGAGTAACAGCAGGGTACTTTTACATCTCTTTAAACCCAGATGTTTCTGTTTTGTAAAATAGAGATAAAAATAGTACCCACCTCAGGGGGTTGGGGTGAGGAATGATTAACATAATTCCTGCAAAGCTCTTAGCAACACCATGCTTTCATATAGTAGAAATATTTGTGGAATAAATGAATAATAAGTCCACAATAAATATAAATGTATATTATTAAACTATGCTTTATTATTCCTGATTGACTGGGCAGGTAAAAACGTTTAAAAAGTGAGGACTTCCAAACGGTGGTGATAGTTTGACCAAATTGGATTGAACCTTGAAAACGTTGTAAGCATTTTTAAGCGCCTAAAAGCGCATAAGCATGTAAAACCCTGTTGCTTGTGTGGAAATACATATAGTTCCATCTTGCCAAGAACATTGTCCTCGGCAAGGCAGGTTCATCAAGAGAGGAGTGGGGGGCGGGGGTGGTGGTGTTGGGGGTGGGACCTGATCATATGGTCGCAGAGAGCCTGGTGGGCCTTGGTGAAGACTCTATGGAGGATGGAATCACTTCAGGGTTTTACTGCCTGCTCTACTATTCACTTTGTGTGAAATGGCTTTGTGGCCAATGAATCGTTCTGGCCCTTGGATTCTCTCTTTCTATGGTAACTAATTTTAGAAGAAACCTAAATCTCTTCTGGTACTAATATTCCATGACTGTGTCAACTGACATTCATTAATTAATAGGAAACATTTTAGAAAGGATTATGCTTTAGAGCCAGACAATCCTAAGTTTGTTCTATGTGATCTTATTTGTGTAACCTCTTTCATTCTTCTCCTCTATGAAGTTTAGGTTAATAAAGGCATGTGGCAAATAAATGTAGTAAGAACTGACAACAATCTATATATAAAGACCTCAGAATGGCACCAAGGACACAGTTGTTAGTAAATGTTAATCATTATTACCAGTAATATCCAAATCATATTTTTTAACCTGAAGAACTTATTATCTAGGGAAGTAATCATCAGTCTCATGCTCTTTCATTACAGTGTCTACTTTGCTCACTGATTTTTTTTTATGCCTTTCTTGTAATGATGAAGGTTAGGCTAGGCAGCAGTCCAGAAACTTTTGGCATAGAACATCATGATGCTGATGCTGGGGTGACATTTTGTCCTTCAAGGTTCTCAGAGATTTACAACTGTGCACTCTAAAAAAATCATGTAAAATAGAATTGTATTGATGAGGTAGCATTCCCATAAGCTTGTATTCAGAGGTAAGGGGTTGTTGGAAGATGTTTCCAGCACCATCCTGAAAGACTAACTGCATTTGAAGTATTGAGCCAAACTCTGTAAATCTCCCCTAATAGCCCCTTTGCAGCAACTCCACAAAGAGCAGTTTGCAGCAAGTTGGGTGCAGAGCACTTTTTAGTCCAAGAAGTAAGATTGCCCTAAGCTGAAATTTCAGACTTATGCCAAACAGAAAGATCTGACAGCTTGTTTTAACTCTATGCCTGCTTCAACTGATTTCCTTTCAGAGGAGCCTTGATCAAGGAAGAATATAATTTTTTAGTTTCTATGAGACACCAACTGTCCACGTAAGGAGAGCAGAAGAGAGCAAGTGATATGGCAGGAGGAATTAAAGTTCTAAGCATTCCTGTGGCAGATCTGAAACCACTTGGTTAATATTCTGGGTACCCATATTGCTGGATGCTGACATCAGCAGACCTTTCTTTCCAGGATAATACAAGGAGAAGCAAAACACAAATGATGGGAAAGAGCAAAGTAACTTAATATTTATGAAGACCCACCATGCTCACAATAAGGTCGTTACTGTGCTAGGGGCTTACCATTAGTCATTTCTTTGAATTATCCCAATCATTCTAGTAGAGGGCTATTGTAACTCCTGCTTTACGGATGTGGATATTGGGGCTAAGTGTAACTTGTTCAGGATCTTACTATTGCCAAAGACAGATTTGTGACTCCCTTGTTTCTTTCACCATATCATCCAAAAAGTTCTGTTTGAGGTTTCCTGGAGTTAGAAAATCCTCCAAAACCCTTTATAATTCTCTAATTTAACAGTAATTTCCTTCAGGGATTAAAATATTTTACATGGTTGGGAGAACTGGCACCTACCTACAGAAACCTGGATTTCCACATTCTACTTCATTTTCTAATCTCAGGATTCCTGAGTGAGTTGGGCCTCTCTCTCTCCAAAGTTAAGGGCTTTGTAGATTGGAAGCAATTGGAGTTGGATCACATGCTAGCAGAAGGATCTATTTGCTCTTAAAAATACTTCAAAATCTATATTATTTGCAAGTTGGAGTCAATTTTGCCATATTTAAATAAGGAATTGGGAAATAAGCATTATAAACTTAATATAAATATAAAAAATGTACTTGGCGACTTCTGTCTTTAGTCCGAGAGCATCACTACACATTGCAGAGTGTGAATCTCATACATCGGTGCTATTTACTATCATGTCATTAATCAAGTGTCTGTTTTTGATGCCACTGTCTCCATTATGCACCCTCTTCCTTTTGCTGACATTGTTGATCTGTTAAACGTAGCCTTTTCTAGTTTTATTCTTCTCCATTCTCTACTCTATCTCATTACTTAATTTCCCAAAGGTAACCTAGATGCTTTAAAGCTATGTTAGAATTGTTGGGAACTTAGTGGTCATCGCATCCACTTCATGAAGGAGAAAATTAAACCTAGAGAGGTTATGAGACTTTTTCAGGATCATTCATCTTGTGACAGAATTTTTCTACATCTCTGAAACTCAAAATTGAGTTCTCTTTTTGCTGTTCTAAGTAGCCCTCCCTCTCTTAGTTCGTATGTTCCCATTATTGACATAAATTTTTAAGCATGAATTTGTTGATAATGCAGGATTGGGGATTTTACAAAAAGTTAAAGACACCCAACTTTTAACTCAGAATTTAAACCAGTGGTCTCCAAGGACAGATGATGATGATTGGAAAGTGCTATCTCCTAGGGAAGCAGGGCCAGGGATGCTAGGTTCACTGTTTTATGCAGAGAGCAGTGCTACACAAGAAAGAATTGCTCTATATGCTACACTAATTTTAACATTCCACTAGACATTTATGAAGATCAACAAAAGAGTTTTCTGATTATCTAAGTCTAAAAACAAACTCAGTTTTATAAAACATGTTTTGCCAAGATGTAATGATGATTAAATTTTCTAGGAATATAACTCCTATGTACATCTAAAGAACAATGTATTGTGTTCTGTTATGAAGTTTATTAGGAGTTATTCCCCCTCTTGGGCGCATCCTTACAGTGGTGCTGCTCCTTGCATTCACGTCATTGATCACCTCTCCTCCATCGTCTTTCATTTGTAGACTTCACCAGAAAATATGTAATTGAAGATATTTCAGGAGCCATTTCATAAATCTATATTCTGATATTTTATTTATTTGGTTGTTTTGTTTTATTAACTGATGATTAATAAACATTGTATACATTTGTGATATACAAGGTGAACGTCTCAGTATGTACATAGATTGTGGAATGATCATGTAAGGCTAATTAACACAAATGTCATTTCAAATACTTATCATTTTTTATGTTAAAATTTAAACCATTATTTTAGCTGTTTTGAAATAGCTACATTTCTGCTGTTTTCAGTATTACTCTGATATTTCCCCAGAGCTTATCTACACTACATTTTCCTGTAAGTCTTTGGAGTACTGGATTTATTTTAAGTTTATCTGCATTCTAATCTTTGATCAAAATAATGAATTTTGAAGTACCAGAAATCAGAATTATGCCTTTACATGAAAGAGAATTTGAAGCAGGGATAGATGGATAATAGATAAGTAGGTATATAGATAGATGTTAGCCAGCTAACCCTCTCACTGTCAAGTCCTATATAAAGCAGATAGTTACTTTGATTCTAAATTTATAAATAAGGCCCGGTTTATTTAAAAGAATATAACACTTACTAACTTTCTTTACTTCAACTATCTACAGTTTTTCTTGTTAGTTTATCTGTATTTCAACTAACATTTCCTTTGATCTCTTATCAAATATGAAGTCTTTCATTACTTGATCTAGCACTAATTTTTAATTGAAGATCTGTCTTGTATCTGTTATTTCATTTTCCCATGCTTCTTTTAGAAGAAATTGTGTCTTATCTCTTAATTCTATTAATATCCAAATTTATATGTTATAAGTACATGTAAGCATTTAACTATTTCATTACCGTGTAGTGGAATTGAATTCATGGGTAAATATATTAAAAATTGTTATTTTAATATAAATGGCTTTCTTTGTTTTCTCCATTTATTTCAATTAAGGCACTATATTTAAAGTTGTATCTAGGTAGTTCTTTAATCTATGAATTTTATCTCAGATGGAGAAAAGAGGGTACTACAGAGTATTTATTATGAGATAGAAAAACTGGATCTAATAGACATGACCACTTAGAAATTAGAGTATATTGTGTGCACTCTTAAGTGTTTTTGTTTAACTTGCTTTCCAACTGGACTAGGAGTCAGCAAACTAGAGAATGAAGGCCAAATCCAGCCTATTTGTTTTTGTACAACCCATAAGCTAAGAGCATTTTTAGAAAATATTTTTAATAGTTGAAGAAAATCAAAAGAAGGATAATTCAGGTATGTGAAAGTCATATGAAATTTTGATTATGCTATCTATAAATATATTTATTGGAACACACCCAGGCTCATTTGTTTACATATGGTCTATAGTTGTTCCTGGGCTGCACTGGCAGAGTTAAGTGCTTGTGATAGAAACTCTAAGGCCAGAAACTCCTAAAATATTTATTATCTGACCTTTTACAAAAAATTTGCTGACCTCTGCAGCAGGATATCAGCTGTCCATTTCTTACTAATGGAATGTCCCTTTAAGTCTAACAAAGCCTATGCTCTTTTAAAGACCTGATTCAAGCACATCATCCTCTTTAATTCTTTTCAATCTGTTTTGGGTGCTAAAACCTCTATTTAACATGGCATCCTGAGCAATTAGAGTATTACCTTGCACTGGGGCTATTTGTTTGCTTCTTGGGCTCCCTGATTATAGAGTGTGAAACTGTTCAGATCCCCAGTACAGAGCCTAACTCACAGTAGGTCAGCATCCAGTCACCTCTTCATGACCATTCTTATAGTATCATTATATATGTGGATCTAGACTTCTGAGCTGCATTCATATCTATTCAGAGGAGGGACTATGTCTTCCTTTAAAAAAACTTAGAATTTATTTTATTTATCTTAAAGGCAGAGTTACACACAGAGAGGGAGAAACAGAAAGAGAGAAATTTCCCAACCACTGGTTCATTCCTCAAATGACTGCAACAGCCAGGGATGGGCCAGGCCAAAGTCAGGAGCTTTTTCTGGGTCTCCACGTGGGTGCAGGGCTCCAAGCTCCTGGGCCATTTTCTAATGCTTTCCCAGGCACATTAGCAGAGAGCTGGATCAAACGTGGAATAGCCAGGAAACAAACAGGTGCCTACCTGAGATGTTGGCATTTCTTTCTTTTTTTTTTTTTTTTTAAGATTTATTTATTTTACTTGAAAGTCACAGTTACAGAGAGAAGGAGAAGCAGAGAGAAAGAGCGTCTTCCATCCACTGGTTCACTCCTCAGATTGCCGCAACGGCTGGAACTGTGCTGATCCGAAGCCAGGAATCAGGAGCTTCTTCCGGATCTCCCATGCGGGTACAGGAGCCCAAGGACTTGGGCCGTCTTCTGCTTTCCCAGGCCATAGCAGAGAGCTGAATGGGAAGTGGAGCAGCCAGGACTCGAACCACCACCCATATGGGATGCCGGCATGGCAGGTGGCGGCTTTACCTGCTACTGGCCCCAGGAGTGGCATCGTCTATCCCCACAATCTTACTTAATAATAAGCATTTTGTTTAAAAAGTGTTTTGGAAAATTTATTGTTTTTTTTTTTTCAGTTTTTGTTTTAGTTTACTCTCATTCTTACTCTATCCTGTGGTGCTCTTAAAAAATTGGAATCCATGTTCAGAAATTAGGTCAAGCATTCAAGTGGGTCATATTGCTTCAATGATGGAAGATATAAGCACTATACTTTGAGAGGACAAACAGAAAATTAATCTGATGGTACCTAGCTTCATTGTCTGATTTAGGAGTACTTGTTCTGGAAGGTTGAAATAATATCAGGAAATATTATTGTATAATTAGTTTATATGCTATTGTAGACTGCATGGCCTTTTTTCTCTATATTTTCATCATTAGAGTGCTCAGAATTTAGAAGTTGATTCAAATTCATCAAAAACCCATGATTGGGGGCCAGTGTTATGGTTTAGTGGGTAAAGCCACCACCTGTAACACAGGCATCCCATATGGGTGGCAGTTTTGAGTCCCAGCTGTTTCACTTCCGATCTAGCTCCTTGCTAATGTGCCGGAAAAAGCAGCAGAGAATGGCCCAAGTGCTTTGGCCCCTGAACCCATGTGGGAGACCTGGAACAAGTGCCTGGCCCCTGGCTCCAGGGTCCTGGCTCCTGGCTGTGGCCTGGCCCAGCCTTAGCCATTTGACAATTTTAGGAGTAAACCAATAGATGGACATTCTGTCTCTTTCTGTCTATAACTTACCTTTCTAATAAATAGGTCTTTAAAAACATTATTCAGGGCAGGCGCTGTGGTGCAGTGGGTTAAAGAGCCAGCCTGCAGCACCAGCATCCCATATGGGTGCTGGTTCGAGTCCCGGCTGCTCCTCTGGGAAAGCAGTAGAAAATGGCCCAACTCCTTGGGCTCCTGCACCCACATGGGAGGTCTGGAAGAAACTCCTGGCTCCTGGCTTTGGATCAGCTCAGCTCTGGCCATTGTGGTCATTTGGGAAGTGAACCATCAGAAAGGAAGACCTCTCTCTCTGGCTCTACCTCTCTCTGTAACTCTGTCTTTCAAATAAATAAAAAAATAAAAGCAAAAATCCATGATTCAACACATTTGCACTGTATTCTGAGAGATTTTGCTGTTTACTTGGTGAGCAACATTTATTACTGTTAGAATTGTTATAATGAGTTACTCATAATCTATTCCTTTTTCAAAGCTCAGTGTATATACCAATTCTAAGAACTGGTGCTGCTTGCACACTGATCATTCATTTCTGTTATATTTTATTCCTTCTCTATCATAAAAATAATTGCATCTAATTTAATACATCGTTAGTTTGTTGACTGGATGGGTGGAGAGAAGCTAGAAGGATGGAGGAATAGATATAGATAGATAAAGTGGTACATGTGTAAAAGTTCTGGTAATAGGAATTTCTATCTATCCTAAATATAGCAAGATAGTTCTTAATCATGTTCATGAGTTATCTGTGCTCCTGTCTCTCCTGTCACTGTACTCCTTCCTTTGTGTCTGTTCTCTGGATGGAAAAGAACTGAATACTCTTCTTACCCTGTTGTAGGTGAGTAAGTTTGAATTGAGTGACAGATGGAAAGCTAATTAGTCCAACTGACAGAAGCAGACAAGGAATCTGCCTGTGTCAATAGTCTTCTGAGGAGTGAAATATGGACCTTAAATTGGCAGTGAAAAAGTTTGCAGGGGAAAAGAGATGTATCTGATCGTATGGAGAAGGAAAATATCGTGGAAATGTCCTGGAGATATCAGTATGTTTACATGTGAGCAAGAGCATTTATGAAATATGCATATAGATATATAAAAGGAGGAGTTTGGGTCCTTATGTCTAGAACAGGCAATCTGTCCTAAAAGTCACAAGTAAAATATTTAAAAATTATTGTAAGATATTTGAGCCCCTAAAAACACACTGTTCTTATAGCACTGCTGCCAACACTTGGAATAAGGCTTATGGATGCAACAAATCTCTGGATATCTCTTATCAAAGTGAGACACTCCCTGGCTCTTCTAAAGAAATGAAAAACCAATGTATCTGCAATGTGAGGGAAGTCTGATTTCTAGAAAGAACAGAATTTTCCAAGGACTGCATGAAAAGATAACAGATAATAGGTTGAAGACCCTAAGTACATTGAGTACAGATATTATTTTGAGTTTATGAAAAAACAGGCAAAAAATAGAGTTCCTTGATGGATTAAAATTATTATTTTTCCAATAATTATATGAAAAAAGTAACATTTAACATTAACACCACTGTTTGTGCAGTTCTCTCAGAGCCTTTGCCCATTTTCCTTATTCCTCTGCTTTCCTATCAGGCAGGACACTCAAAACTTTTGTAAAATTTACTCCATTTGCAAGGCCAGAAATAAGGAAGCCATCATTAGTTCTACCCTCTTTCTTTTCCCAGGACTCTCATGAGTTAATTGATCACTAGTTAATAAAAAATTATATCTCAGAGTGTCCTAAATATTTTCCCTTTTACATATCTACTCTTAGTTCTTGAGTTGATATGCCTTATCATTCTCATGAGATATTTATAATAGCCAGTACACCCCATCTCCTTTTGATCTATTCTGAATTTTGTTTTTCCCAAGTTTATCTTCATAGTTCTATTCATATCACCTACTGATTTACATGATTTAACAACACCAAATCATTTAAAGTGGTGCTTTACTTTAAGTGTAATCTGACTTCTGGGGAAGGCAAGTATATCTGGAAATGTTAATGAGTGCTCCACATTGGATTAAGCACATTAAGCAGTTGTTCATTGTTTATTATGGGATTATTCTAAGCCCTTGGAGTTTTATATCTCCTAGAAACAGGTAAAGTATATGGAACATTCCTTTCATGCATGTGATGATGATATCCCGTTTTCAAGGATATTTATTTGGGAACAGCTCTTGGACAAACAGTTTGCAAAACATCAGTTTAAAAATGAAACTGAATTCACTAACAAAACATTCAGTGTTATCTTTAATTTGCCCTGAACCTGCATTTCCAACCGCATTGACTGACACTCCCATTGTGCTCTAGTCATGCTCATTCACTGTCTCTGGTTCCATACAAACCCCTGGCAAATCTTTGCTCATAGCTCCCTCTCTTTGTGATGGCTTTTTCTGTTTCTATGCTTGATAAAATCTTATTCATCATTCAAGGATTATTTCTAAAGACATCTTGTCTCAGTCTTCTTTTTTCTGTTCTATATATGACTATTTCTCTGTCCTGAGTATTTCTTTCTCAGTTCTATATATGACTGTTTCACTTCTGATTACTTGCATGTCTGTTTCCTCTGTTACGTTGGAAGCTTTGTAAAAACACAAATCATATTTATTTATTTCTGTTTCTTTAGTGCAAGAATAGTGCCAGACATTTTATAAATGATTGAAATAATGATACATTTAAAATTGATATGAGAAGAATAATGTTATTAGACAAGACAAGGGAAGAGACTTCTTTGTGTGGGGCTGTGATTAGGCCCCTGAACTCCACCTTTTGTCCCTTTGAATGCCCACATAGTCATTTTCATCAGTGTCCAGGGGATTCAAGACTAAGAAACCAACTCAGAGTAGCTATAATATACATTATACCAAGGTATTTAAAATCATATATTTAAATGAAAAATTAAATTTCCAGATGAATGAAAATACTTCCCTTTTTCTTTGTTTTTATTCTTGACCTTTATTATCTCCCTAAACCTTATAATGATACATATTTTTCTTTAAAAAGGAGAATATAACCAACAATCATGATAGTCTGGTTATTTTTTTCATTCCTTTAAGGTTACCTTACAATTTTGACCTTATAAGGGTGATCATAATTTATCTCATTTTTAAATTGAAAATTTGGAGCATATCTTAATAATGTTCCCAGATACAGATCATGCACAATACATCATGACCTCACACATATATAATGTTAACTCTTAAGTCTCTACTCAGCTCTAGTCTTGACTCCTCCAATACTTTCATGAGAAAGGCACTTGGAATATCTCAATACATTTGATGATAGACATCCCCTATTTCCTAGGAAAGTCACTGGAGAGAGTTTAGGTGGTATACTACAAAAGAAAGAATCAGGTGACCCTGAAAAATTATTTTAATCTTTTAAGAGTATATGTTTCAAACATATGATTTCTGCTTTCTCTTTTGTTTGCATTCATACTATTAAGTTGAAATATGAAATGATAAGTATATCACTGGAATACCATTCATTGGGTTTACTATAAATGCTTAAATTATGAAAAAAAGATAGTTAGGGTAAGGGATTGCAAACCTTTAGAATAGGAATAGTAAATACCTTTACTTACTGACAATGAAGCTTTAAGGAACAAAATAATGCCACCGGCCTATGTCCATTGTACATTATAAATCTTTTAAGAGTTGTTAGTGTTTACATTCTTGATTAAACTTCAGGAGAATTTGGGGAGGGTGAGGATGGGAGCCAAACATTTTTCTATAAGTTAACTCGTCCTTTAAATTTCAGTTTTATTTTAAGACAATGAGTGAGTCATGTTTTCAGGACTAAGCTTGAACCACTGGGAATATTCCCTTTATACATCTAGTTAAACAGGCTCAATTGATGCAGAAATTGATAAACCATATTTTGTGGTAATATTAAATGTCTTCTAATCATGAGATGCCTGTAGCTAGAGTGACTGTAGCTTGGCTGTCCATTATCCTTTTGCTAAAATTGCTGCTTCTTAGAACCCCATTAGTGCAGTGACCTTGACAAAGTGCATAGTCTTCTAAATAATTCCTTGCTTCAGAGCAGTCTGCAACCTGTGTATTGCGAGGCCTATGATTTAATCCATAGCTCAGCAGAAATCACATAATGACAGGCTCTTGCAATTAGGACTCCTGCTCGAATTTCACATCTCAGAGGAGAATGAGTGTGTCTACTGCAGTGGAAAGATACAGAGCTGGAAATCGGGAAACCTGAGTTCTAATGTTAGTAGGATTCTGGACTCTGAGTCAGCTCAGGCGAGTCCTGGGATCTTAGTGTCTCTATCTCAACTGTAAAATGAAAAAGTTAGACTAGATAGAAAAAGCAACAACAAAAATTCATGTTTCTGGGAGACCTGGAAGAAGCTCCTGGCTCCTGGCTTCAGCCTGACGCAGCCCTGACTGTTGCAGCCATTTGAGGAGTGAACCAGTAAATAAAGATGTTTCTCTCTCTCTCTCTCTGTCTCTCTCTCTCTCTCTATCTAACTCTGCCTATCAAATAAACAAATAAATCTTTTTTAATATATTTTTGACAGGCAGAGTGGACAGTGAGAGAGAGAGACAGAGAGAAAGGTCTTCCTTTTGCTGTTGGTTCACCCTCCAATGGCCGCTACAGCCGACGCACCGCACTGATCCGATGGCAGGAGCCAGGTGCTTCCCCTGGTCTCCCATGGGGTGCAGGACCCAAGCACCTGGGCCATCCTCCACTGCCTTCCTGGGCCACAGCAGAGAGCTGGCCTGGAAGAGGGGCAACCGGGACAGAATCTGGTGCCCTGACCGGGACTAGAACTCGGTGTGCCCGCGCCACAAGGTGGAGGATTAGCCTAGTGAGCCGTGGCGCCAGCTCAAATAAATCTTAAAATAAAAAATTCGTATTTCACTCTGTCTATTCTATTTAGTTTGTGCTGATTATCTGGATCCTAGTGCTAAGAGAGATGGTAAGGCTACATCAGAAACATTCCAAAAAGAATTTGTTAAAAATTAATACAATCATTCATGAATTAGGAATGCAAAAGTAGTAGCTTCAGGGTGGATGTTTGACCTCATGATTAAGCCTCCAGTTAAGAGGCCCGTATCTCACATTGGAGTACTCAGGTTCAAGGCTCAGCACCAGCTTCTGATTCTAGCTCCTTATTATTGTATACACTGGAAAGTAGTAGTATTGACTCAACTCACTGGGTTCCTGTCACTCATTTGGGAAGTAAGCCAGCAAATGGGAGCATATCCTCTCTTTCTAAGCTTTTCAAATAAATATATAATACATAAATGTGAGAGAGATGGAGGGAGATCTTCCTTTAAGAAAAAAAGGGAGCAGCTTTGATCTCTAGTTTCCTTTGAAGCCCTGGAATTCAATGATGCCACATACTTTACATGACTTTATAATTATAACCATAATTACCATTTACTGAGCATTGTTCATACTCCATTATCTTAATTTAAACTTCAAATTAACTGAAGGAGGTAGGTAATCTTATACCCATTTTGCAGATAAACAAATGGACTTTTAGAAGCAAAGTAACTTGCCTTAGTTTATACCATGAGAAAAGCCTATTTGTGGGTGGAGCTTAGGTTGTATATCCTAACTCCTCTAGTAGTATGTAAGTCTATGCTTGTGGATGTTGACTCATTAATGAGGGGCCAGGAAACATCAAATGGTTAGAAAACTAAACTTATTTAAGTCACTGTACATCTCAAAAAGTAATGATTATTGATGGGTTCTCTGTGAATTCAGTAGGTTTAGAGATGGGATAGGAACAGTGTCTCAAAACAGACTACTTATAGGTCTTCTGGAATTTCTATTTATTGTTAATTTTTTTCTTTTAAGAATTAATCATCTTGTAATGGAGATAAATGTATCAGATTCTGGCATGAAAGAGTTCTTTTCCTCCTTTGAAATTTTGGAGACAATTGAAGATGAGTTAAGCATAGTCCCCTCTTCCCAAGCTCAGGGCCCGGTGGGGCTGCTGCAGTTATTCTATCCAAACAACAGATCTGTCTCCTACCCAGTGCAATAGGTAACATCTAGCTCATCCCTAATAAATAATTGCTGAATAAAGAAATGGTATTGTATCCTAAAATTGTCTCTCTTGTTTCTACAGTAGAATGCAAAACATATTCTTTAAAAAGTTAGCTCAGTTTCTCCAGTTTAAATTATGCATAGTAATTTTAAGATATAAACACATGGTACTAAATAATTTAAAAATTGTTTCTTTAGGAAGATGAATCTTGGCCATTCTGAAGAGTAACACTGGCCTCTGCTGTGTCTAGTCCTGCTCCGATTATATCCTCTAGGACGTGCCTCTGCCCAGGTTACAGGGTTACCTGTACAGCATTGTCGTTTCTGGAACTGTAAGCCCTAATGTGTTAAACAGCTGCGATTCCAGGCAGAGTCTGTTTTTGGTGGTGGTCATGATGATGCAGGAAGGAGGGAGAAGGTGGCGTTAGGAGGCTTGCACCCTCATTTCTTTCTGCAGAACGTCTAGCTATTGCATGGTTGGTGAAATGTGGCTTATGTTTTAGACCAGTGATTTTTAAATTAGGGGTGATTATTTCTGATGAGTTCTGGATTGTCCACATATTCATCTCTTCATTTCAGTAACAGCTCAGCTTAGACACATCCCTCTTATTGAAGCTCTCATTATATGTAGTTTTTCTCACCCTGAGCATTAATAATACTTTCCAATTATGATTTTAAGGTATGCTGTGATGACCTTCTGTCCCACATTGTGTGGACTCTAAGGAAATCTAGAGATCAATGGTGAATCAATGACCAAACCTGTTTGCAAAGTTCATGGCTGGATTATTGGAGCGTCTCTAAACTGGTCTTTTGCTTCTCTTGCAAACAAAACCCATCCATCTAAGCTGCCAGAATATTCCAAAACACCCTCTTCTCCAAAATGTCTTGTATTACCTTCTTAAAATCCTTCAGTGACTCCACACTGCCTATGTGATCCATGTCAGAGTTCCTTAGTGACAACGAAGTCCCCAGGACCCACCCATTGACCAACTTTAAACGGGCTCCTTACCTTCCAAAGCACTTAATACTCTCCTGAAAACACACTGTGTATCATCTTGTTTCTGAACTTTCTTTCTCTGTCAACTTCGATGAGGCTCAGTAAATAGGACATTTTTTTTCCTTTAAGAGAGAAGCCAGATTAGATTCAGAGGCTGGATTCTGACAGAGATTTTAAAAATCAAAATTATTACTAATAATGGGCTTGCCAAGATCCCCTCAACTCGATTTACCCCTCAGATTGTCAGCTTCTCCTGCAGGGGCATAACTTCACCATGTTCAGAGAGAGAATGCTGGGATCTGGCAGGCAGGACAGCTTCCAAAAGGAAGGGCTAAGCTGAGCATTCCCAATCCCTTTACTCAGATTTACCCAGCAGAAAACTTCCTTTTTCTGGGTGTGAAGAAAGAAGCCAGTGCCTCCATATATAACTATGGGAGTGAAGAGTAATCTACTATGCGTGCGCTTCTCAGAGCCTGGAAAATCCTTTTCTCCTTTTTCTTCCTGCGGAATTCCTGCCACCCCTGCACCTCCAGCCCCAGTGACGTTTCTTTTTGTCTGTAGTTTTTCTTGTGTAGTCATTCCTTGGCTTTCCTAGGCCAACAAATTTAGCCATGCTGATTTCTTTGTACTCTATATTCGTTCCTTCATGGTATGTTATATCAATGTAATGAAATGGTTAGTCTATGAAAGTCTCAGTGGCAAGGACAGTATAACTCTTCACCAGTACCCAAGACAGAGCTGAGGCTCTTGTGAGGATTTAATAAATAGAGGGTATGTTTTCCAGATACTTCAGTAAAGAAACTAAGTAAAGATACCTTATTTCGATGACACCTATTTTGTGCTAGGAAATAGGCTGGCAATTTATTCATATTAACTCATCTAACTTACCTTGTAAGACAACATATTAGTCCATCCCAGTTTACAGATGAAGAAATAGCTTCATAGAAGGACTTTGCCTAATTAGCTAATTATTTGTACCTAATTGACCTGTTATATTTAAAATGATTGCTTGTACTTCCAGGATCTTTGAGTCCTCTGTAAGCCACAAATACATCTGTTGCTTGGAATACATATCAAACTGAGATAAAGAGAAAGATGATGCTCGAATGTTATTTTAGCCTAATTTCATAGTTTGCAAATAGATAATGGGGAATATAGATTTGGAGACTTTATGCTTATATTGAATTTTTAATGTTTGTTTTTAGAGAGGGATCATATATCTCATTTCACTTATAATGTGTAATATAAATTATACCATGTTAATTGTAGCCCAGTAGTTAGGGTGCAGATTAACTGTCAGTCAAGATATTTAATTTAAGCTTTGCATTGCCCATTTAGTCTAAGTGGGCAATATTTTTTCTTTTGTCCCTGACTGTCTTCATTCTGTATTGTGTTGACTTCAACTTTTCATCTTGGATGTGGTTGGATTGCTTTCTTTAATTTGATTTATCTGAGCTTACCCAGCTCTTCCTCGTTGTAGTCAGTGTTTCATTATATATGATAAACGTCTACCTCATCTCTAAAATAGTTTACCAAACTGGTGGGTAGCAAGATTGAAAACTACTAATGATAAAACAATAGCTGAGAGGTATTGAGTGCTTACTGTATGCAAGTATTCTGCTAAGTGCTATGTGTGCATTTTTTATAGCCTTCTTCACAAAAATTTGTGGAGTGGTCACTTTCCTTTCCCATTTTTAAGTAAGATCACAAGTGCAGGAGAGTTTAAAACAGCTTGCTCAAATCAGCACTGAGTGAGTGGTGGAGTTAGAATTCACAGCTTGACTGACTCACTTTAAAACCTTGTTTTTTTTTTTTTTTTTTTTTTTTTTTTTTTTTTTACAGGCAGAGTTAGACAGAGAGAGAGAGAGAGAGAAAGGTCTTCCTTTTCCATTGGTTCACCACCCTGCCCCCCAATGGCTGCTCCTGCTGGGGCACTGCTGCAGGAGTGCTTCTCCAGGTCTCCCATGCAGGTGCAGGGCCCAAGGACCTGGGCCATCCTCCACTGCACTCCCGGGCCACAGCAGAGAGCTGGACTGGAAGAGGGGCAACCAGGACAGAATCCGGCACCCTGACCGGGACTAGAACCCTGTGTGCCAGTGCTGCAGGCAGAGGATTAGCCTAGTAAGCTGCAGTGCCGGCCAAAACCTTTCTTTTTAAACCACTCTGCAAACAAAAGCACCATTCCTACTTTCTGGAAGCTGAGCACTATCTTAAGAGGCAGACAAGATTGAGGTTAATTCTGTTTCTACAGGTAACAAACTTATTAAAGATCCTAGATATGTCACTCAGTGTCTTTACCACTTGCTTTTCTAGCTCGTTAAATGGGCATAAACCCTGTATTATGGGGTTACTTCATTGAAAGACTCAGTATACTAGGAGCTTAATGCTGTACTTGGTGGCTGTTCAATAGATGATAAATCTCTTTGTCCCTCACACAGAAAAAATAATCACTCCTTATGTTTCCAAAGCATTTTCACATCTTTTCTTTGAGCCGCAGAAGATCCCTGTGGTGACAAGGATTTTTATACCAGTTTTATAGTGTAGAAACTAAAGACTCAGAAAATTCAAGAGACTTAGTTTAGGTCATAGACCTCATAAGCATCAGGGCAAGCGCCTCACATTCTCACTCCTTTTTGTTTCACAGTGCATACTGTTAGAGGAACATGGAAAGTCAAGTCAGAAAGCAAAGGATGCCAATGAAATCTAAAAGGTTTCCTACATGAAAAAAACACTTTGAAAAGAGTTATTAAATCATCTGTCTCTCCTTTCCTTAACAGGCAAAAATGTAGACAGAACACTGTCTGGAAGTAAGGTTATGCTCCATTAGAAAGATTGTTTCCTTTGCTGGTGAAGGCCATGATCTGAGTTGGCATCTAATCGTATTTGCTTATTTCAGAGCTGCAGATACTCAGCCTTTTCTGAGGACTGTTTTGTAATAAGCTGACAGCAACCCTGAGTATTATCACAACAAGTAGAGTTGGTTATTGGGAACAATCTTCCTGCTACTTGTTAATGAAAAGCAGGGAGCCCCCTAAAGAATGCATGACCATGATATAGATCCGGTTACTATTCTCTGGGGCCTTGCCTTCCAGCCATGTGCACTTTGAAACAGCCTTTCCTTTGTTTTTTCTTTCTTTGACTATCACCCAGTCCCTTAAGATTGACACATACAGACTAGAAGTAGGGATGGTCACTGTAAACTGCTCAGAATCCCGCAGTTTGCATTTAATCTCTCGCAGCTCTTTTCCCTGCCCCTGCCTTGTTCACCATCCAGAGTGAGACAGCTCTGAGTGGATCTTCTCTAATTTTGGGCTAGGAATTCTCTTATGTCCTCCACTGGGCTGCAGGAATTTGGAAAGTGACCTAAAAGGGATACTTGTGAGTCTGGAGCTTGGGAGAAAGATTCATTTATCTAGAAGAAGAACTTTGTTTCTAGATCTATCTCTATACATAGAAAGTTTATCTTTATACTCATACTACGAGAATGTCTTAGGATGTTTCCCCACAAGCTGGGGTGCAGAGTTCATTTTTTCTCTGTAATGCCAAAGGCTTGGATTGCAATTACTTTTTGGATCCCCGACTGCCTGTGCTACAATGGGATTTTTTTATATTAAAACGCACAGGTCAGTGAAGGCCAAGGTTTAGTTGATTCTTATGGTTTTCCTAATTCCCTCACAATAGCTTGGGCCAACATTTTCAATTCCAATTTTGTAGGTTTACCATAGAAGTAATGTTACCTAATGACTATGCTTTTGTTTTCCATTTTTGAAAGGGAATCTCTTTTGTTACATTTGAAAGAACTTAAAAATGAGAAACCTAAGGATTAACTTTTTAATTAGATATAATGATTAGAAACTCTTCATCACAGCAGTTTCCCTTTCATTATAAAGGAAAGTTGACAGTTCCTGTTCAATTAGTGCTCATTGAAATGTTTCTCAAATGAAATTATTGTGAGTAAAAGGACATCAAAAAGCATCTGACATGATTAAGGGCCTGCTTTTTGACTTTTTGAAGAAGAGAGACTGCTGATTACAAAGAAATTGTTACACAATGTACAAAACAATATATTCAGTGCATAAGCAATATTTAGGTCTCAGTGATTATAAAACTAAATATCATAAAAGCTTCACCCCACTATAAATGTTTGTGATCCTTGTGTTAACTGACTTTTAATCACTCCAACATGGTTCAGTGAAATCAAATTTACAAGACTTCTTTTGGTGGAATCCATTATTGGTAACTATGTAACTGGTCTTTCGACTTTGAAAGAGTTTACATGTTACTGTCTTAACTTCATAGTATAATTTCAAGGGTTTTATTTAGTTTAATTTGAGGTTTTTCTATTGATACATTAACATTCTATGCACTATTTTATTTGGGATGAATATAACTTTAGATGTTATGAGAACTGGAAATAAATGCTTTCAATGACACTGAACCTTAGTTACAGCTCTTAGTTCCACCTGGGAACCACCTAGCAGGTGAATCTTCACTGTACTCCCTGCATCCACAGTGCTTACCTCTCTAGTGTTCAAAACAATACCTGCCAAAATATCCTATCTGTTTAGCTTTTCATTACCTAACGTATCATGTAGAAATTTACCCCTCATCCTCTAAGCCTTCTATACTTGCCCCTTCTGCATAGCACTAATAATATTAACATAATGATAATACTATTGATGACAGCTAACATCTGTTTCTTATTTATTCTGCTCTTTCTTACATTCTAAGAAATGTTAAAACCCTCAAATATCCTAAGAGATTACTAATATGATTATTAATTATTATCTTTCACAATTTACAAGGGAGAAAAATGAGAGCTGGTGATATATTTTTTTCAAATTCACAAAGTAAATAATGGAAAAGTTCTCAGACACATTCTTCTTTCCCAATAAAGTATTATTTTTATTAATTATTGTTCTACTGCCTAAAAGCTTTACTAAAATCAAGGGCTATCTGTCTATAGTCTCCACACTTTTCCTTTTAAATCCAAACTGCATTACTTTGCTTTTTTAGCTAGTGGATGCCCCTTGCTTACCTGATAATTCAGAATCACTTTCTTTTGGATCTCACTTGATCTCAGTTGTCCCATCACAGAAATTAAAAATCTTAATGTGTTGTACTATGCGAATTAATGGTAAAACTACTACCCAAACAGTACTGTATACTTTGTGTGTCTTTGTGAGTGCAGTCTGTTGAAATCTTTACTTAGTATATACTAAGTTGATCTTCTGTATGTAAAGATAATTGAAAATGAATCTTGATGAAGAATGGGATGGGAGAGGGAGTGGGAGATGGGATGATTGTGGGTTGAAGGGAGGGAGGTTATGGGGGGGGGAAGCCGCTATAATTCAAAAGTTCTACTTTGGAAATTTATATTTATTAAACAAAAGTTAAAAAATAAAATATAAAGCAGAGAAAAAAGAAATTAAAAATCTCAAAGTCATGATTAATGCCACCCATTTTCCTCTCTGTGAAATAGAGCAACAAAATATTTTTGTGATTTTTGTATGTTTGAAAGGGAGAGAGAGAGAGATGAAGACAGAACTGAAAGAGACAGAAATAGAGGGAGAAATGGAGAGAAGTTGAAATAAGGGAGAAAGAAAAAAGGAAAAGAGAGAAGGGAGGAAGAGAGAATTAGAGGAGAGATAGAGAGACTTAAGCAATACTCCTAAAGCATGTAGCTGTTACTCACTGATTGACTGAAGAAAGAAATGTGGAGTGCAGATTCCCAGGGAGCTTTCTGTAGGGCCACTTTGGTATCTTAAAAAGGTGAAGGCAAAACTGAACCTGTGTAAATCCCAGGGCTTTAACAGAGCAAAGAGTATTCCTAAAAAGACCAATGATTTAGTTCCGTTTCTGTTACTATATTACTGCATAATCATAGGCTCAGTCCACTTCTCTGAGTCTGTTTCCTGAAAATGAAAATGCAGTGGAGATTAGACCCTAAAGGTGCTTATGAACTAGTAAGATAATAAAATATCTGATATATGTATTGTACAAACATAAAAGTACACATATGCAAAGAAAGAATAGGAATTATTTAATGGGCACTTATTTTATGTTGGACACATATATCAACTCATTTAATCTTTACAACAAACATATGGCATAACTATCATTATCAAACCCATTTTCCAGTTGAGGAAACAGGCCTGACATAGAATAACCTGATCAAGATCAAACAATTGAAAAAGCAATGAAGATTAGGTTCTAATGCAGGAAGTCTTACTCCAGATTTGCACGCTTAATAATTATCTATGCCTCTGCAGAGAGAAAAGGGAAAACACAGGCTTCAGCCCCAGCCCTTGGCTCCAGGAGGGGATGCAAGCACCCCTGACTTGACTCCTCTCCATGACTCAGAGACATCTCCTTGTCAGGTCTTTGAATAATGTGCCCTGCCCTCACTCAGCCATTTTTTATTGTTGTTGTTTACCATCATAGCCTTTGGGCCTTACAGAACCAGTTCAGTGGATGGAAGAACTGAATAACTGTGCCGTATAGATTTTGCTATTCAAAATCTTGGAAAATAGAAGTGCATTAGGCATGATGAAAGTGCTATTTAAAAGAACTTCAATTTCCAGTTGAGAGTTTTCTGTTTGGGCATACTTAGGCAGCATAAAAAGATAATTTTAATCAGACATCCTTAGATGTTATTTCATGTTCTAGTTAGCAATTTTCAATGCATTCAGTAAGATCAGGGTATCTTAACCTGTCATGTGATTACTTTCCTCCAGGTTGTTTATTAGAGTGGACCACAAGGTTAAAGGATCATAAAAGCAAATTCACTCAAGGGAGTTACTGCTTTTTTTTCTTGCATTCCTATTATATGAGAAGCCCTAACCACCTCCCTCTTATACCAAATACACAAGGAGTTTTTAAAAGCATCTGATCAAAGCATCATTGGAAGATGCTGTGAGGCCCTGAGCATTTCAGTCCTTATGATAGAGCTAGTTGTCTGTTACTGTACATAGACTACACGGACAAAATGCAATAGAGACGCAGATGTGAGAGGTGTAATCTGAGGAGGTAAAAATATGTGATAGTGGTAGTAAAATGATACATGCTAATAAGAAAAATTGAGAGTGGTAAAATCTAGGCTCAATCCTAGGTCTTACTGATGGTGTTATTTGGGGACCTATCATTTACCACTCAAGTGTCTGTTACCTCAATTTAGAAATGCAGTTACTAACTCTGGTTCTACATATTCTATGGGTGTTGTGTGGAATCAAATTAATTCATTAATTTAACAAATGTTAATTACAGACTGGTCTCATGTTGGACGCCATGTTCATACAGATGTGATGAAAGGCTGATTTCTTTCCATAGTGGAGAAGTTAGTGAGGAGTTCAACAATACTCTAAGGTTCACTCAAAAATCACAGAAAAGGTTTACAAATCAGGTTTCATGAAAATCTATAATAGAATTCCTGAGCAAGGTATGGGGCAATAGTTTTCAGCTGTGAATAATTTTGTTCCCCCAAGGGATAGTTAATAATGTCTGAAGACCTATTTAACTGTCACAACTGGATGAAGAAATTCCTAGCAACATCTGGTGAATAGAAGACAGAGATCTTGGTAAGCCTCCTACAATACATAATGGAGTTAATATTTAAGCAATCAGTGGGAGAGAAATCTTGAGAAGAGATGAAAGATTTGAGGCAGAGGAACTAGAATTCGTATTGGAATGAAATGAGATTGGAATTCCTCATATTTGCAGTACTGGGAGTGGGCCTGTATCACTGAGGCACTGAGAGGAAGGTGGCACCAGGTGCCTTTGGTGACAGCCAGACTGTGAGCACAGAGTCAAGATGAAATACAAATGGGAGCTCCTATGATGCAGCCGTCTTACTGGAGCAGTTGAATGGGGAGAGTTGGAACTTACTGGATAAGCTGATTAAAGGGAAGAAGGGGCAGGAGGATAAAAATTAAAATTATTAAACTGCTAAATCTAAGAGATCTGAACAATACCTGAGTGGAGAAGAGCAGCACACAGTAGGATATCCTATTCAGAAGATAAATCTGGACCAGAAAAAATAAAGGAAAGCACCATCAACATTCTAATATTTAAATCTGTGAATAGCCGGTCTGGCATTGTGGTATAGTGGGTGAAGGCACTGCCTGTCAAACTGGCATCCTGTATGGGTACTGGTTTGAGTCCCAGCTGCTCCATTTCCTATCCAGCTCCCTGCTAATGCATCTGGGAAAGCAGCAAAAGATGGCCCAAGTCCTTGATCCTCTGCAATCACAAGGGAGGCCTGGAAGAAGCTCCTGGCTCCTGGTTCCTGCCTTCAGATTGGCTCAGCTCCAGCTCTTGCAGCCATCTGGGAAGTGAACCAGCAGATGGAAGATCTCTCTGTCTCTCCCTCTCTCTCTATCTCTGTACTCTGACTTTCAAATAAATAAATCTTTTAAAAAATAAATAAGTGTGGGAGTAGGGAGAAGGTGAAAATTAACTGAGAGAACTCCTAATTGTGAAAGTACATTATCAGTCATGACATACTCTTTGAACCATATTCTTTTTTTCTTTTTTAAGATTTGTTTTATTTATTTGAAAGAGTTACAGAAAGATGTAGAGTCATCTGCTGGTTCACTCTCCAGATGGCCGCTACAGCCAGAGCTGAGTGGAGCTGAAGCCAGGAGCCAGGAGCTTCCTCTGGGTCTCTCATCTGAGTACTCCTTTCCCAGGCCAAAGCAGTACCAAAGCAGAAGAGGAGCAGCCGGGACTCGAACCGGCACCCATATGGGATTCCGGCCCTCCAGGCTGGGGCTTTAAACCACTGCACCATAGCTCTGGCCCCCATAATCACGTTCTTATGATTATCAACATTAATAAAGCATTTTTCACATATAGCATTTTTCATGATGAACCAGACAATGTGCTAGAGGCCGGGGTTAAATAGATGACCAAGATTGACACCTGTTCACAAGAAGATTCAGGAAAACAAGTAGGAACAGAGTAGACATATTAAATTCTTTTTTTAAAGATTTATTTATTTATTTGAAAGAGTTACACAGAGAGAGAAGAGGCAGAGAGAAAGAAGTCTACCATCCACTGGTTCACTCCCCAATTGGCCAGGAGCCAGGAGCTTCTTTCAGGTTTCCCACATGGGTGCGGGGGCCAAAGCACTTGGGCCATCCTCCACTGCTTTCCCAGGCCACTGCAGAGAGCTGAATCAGAAGTGGAGCAGCTGGGACTCAAACAGGTGCCCATATGAGATGCTGGCACTGCAGGCAGTGGCTTTACACGCTACACCACAGTGCTGGCCATAATATTAAATTCTTTTTTTTTTATTTAACAGAGTTAGACAGTGAGAGAGAGAGAGAGACAGAGAAAGGTCTTCCTTCTGTTGGTTCACCCCGCAAATGGCCGCTATGGCCGGAACTACGCCGAGCCGGAGCCAGGAGCCAGGTGCATCTTCCTGGTCTCCCATGCAGGTGCAGGGGCCCAGACACTTGGGCCACCTTCCACTGCCCTTCCCAGGACACAGCAGAGAGCTGGACTGAAAGAGGAGCAATCGGGACTAGAACCCAGTGCCCATATGGGATGCTGGCACTGCAGGCGGAGGATTAACCAAGTGAGCCATGGCGCTGGCTCCCCCCACCAAATGTTAAATTCTTAATACCGTACTATAAATGACTTCATGGAGCTTTCCTTATATTAAGAGAGTCCAGGAGCCAGCACTGTGGCGTACCGGATAAAGCTGCAGCCTGAGATGCTGGCATCCCAAATGGGCACCTGTTGGAGTCCCAGACGCTCTACTTCCAATCCAGCTCCCTGATAATGTGCTAGGAAAGCAGAGGAAGTGCTTGGGCCCCTGCACCCATGTGGGAGACCCAGAAGAAGCTTCTGGTTCCTGCTTCAGATTGGCCTGGCTCCAGCTGTTGTGCTGTTGTGGTCATTTGAGGAGCCTGCCAGCAGATGAATGATCTTTCTCCCTCTCCCTCTCCCTCTCCCTCTCCCTCTCCCTCTCCCTCTCCCTCTCCCTCTCCCTCTCCCTCTCCCTCTCCCTCTCCCTCTCCCTCTCCCTCTCCCTCTCCCTCTCCCTCTCCCTCTCCCTCTCCCTCTCCCTCTCCCTCTCCCTCTCCCTCTCCCTCTCCCTCTCCCTCTCCCTCTCCCTCTCCCTCTCCCTCTCCCTCTCCCTCTCCCTCTCCCTCTCTTCCTCCCCTTTACCCCCATATTTCTTTAAATCTTTAAAAAAAAGAAGAAAAGCCGTAATTAAAAAAAAAAAAAAAGAGTCCATAGAAGAGTGAGTGCTGTGGCAGGAGAAGCCGATACAGACAGACTTCATCTGCCTCATACTTCTCTGCAGGTTAGTTCTGGCTTTGACTGTGTCCTGAGGTTTCAAAGAAGACCTAGAGTCCTGCTTCCTCCAGTCAACTTTCAGATATCTCACTTTCTCTCCTCAGGGTACTGAACTTGTAGTCCATTGACTGCAAGGCACAAAGCACAGCAGTCTACTACAACGACTTGCACCTCTTAAGCATGTTTGAGTCTCAGGCATGACTCAGCATAGACTATATAGCACGACTTTGTATTGTATTGTTTGGATTCCAATATTCCACAGGTCGTATCTTGCCCTCTGTAAAATTACTGTATACAGTGAAAGTTCATTTGGCATTTTTGCCTGGTACTGTCATGTTAGTCTTCCCATGTCAAAGAAGAAATATTATTCTCTGTCTTACATAAGAGAAAATGGGTCACATGTCAGTTTTTTTTTTTTTTTCCTAAGAGCCATGACCAAATGCTTCATAGATCTTTGTAAATACAGGAGATCCAGGTATATATACTTTTTTTGAAAATTTAGTTATCTTTTATTTCCTATTCTAGATCCAATTCATAGCAATAATATCAAACAAAGCCTGAGAAAATCTGTGCTATTCCAGTCTCAATGCTGGGTCTGGCAGCATATTGGCTTTTGCTCTCTGAGCTTGCAGTTTAGTGGCAAATACAGGAAACAAACGAAACAAATAGGGTTCAGGGAGGCTGCATTTGGAGGCTGCATACTTTAGATGGAGGTGTAGTAGTGGTCGGGAAAGTTGACTGTACAATTATCTGAATCATTGATCACTGATCAATGTGTATTGGACTAGAGTCAAAAACATGAATATCTTAAATCTATTATTTAATCTTTTATCTTTTAATCTATTATTTGATCTTAAATCTATTAATTTACTTATTAAATAAGTAAATAGATTTAAATTAATTAATGTTCTAAACATGAATGATAGTGCTTATTCTGTGTAAAACGCTACTTTAAAGTTTTTCAAGTATTAACTCAGTTAATCCTCAACAATCCTATGAGATAAGTACTATTATAATCTCCATTTTACAAATATATAACTGAAACAAAGAGAAACTAAGGAACTCATCCAAGGTCACATGGCTAGTAACTGCTAAAGCAAGTTATCTTAGCCTCTGTGACATATTTCTTTACTTGTAAATTAAATATAAGGAGGGTACCATGTGGAAAAGTAGTTTTAAAAAAAAATTAAGTTGTGTCTTGGCAAAGGAGAGAAAGAGAGAGCAAGCATCCATCTGCTGGTTCACTCCCCCAAATGACCCCAAAAACAACTGGTTGGGCCAGGCAAGAAGCAGGATCCTGGATCTCCATTAGGGTCTCCACATGGGTTGCAGGGGCCCAAGTACTTAAGCCATATTCTGCTGCCTTCCCAGGCGCCAGTAACACAGTGCTGGATTGGAAGTGGAGCAGCCAGGACTTGAGGGACTCTATGATATGGGAAGCCAGCATCTGAAGAGGTCCCTTAACCCCACAATGCCAGTCCCACGTCAGTGCTTTCTAATTCGCTTTCCCCTTCCCTTTCCCAGGAAGATATATCAAACTACAAGATTATAATGTTAAACAATGAGAGCTTTCCATATAGGATAAAACCCAGGAATATGAGGTTTTCTGATGATATTTCCCCCAGGAATTTTTAATAAAATTTTAAAAAATAGTTTCAGTGAGGTACAACTAGGTAAGTTTCGATATATAAAACCGTCTATTCAAGATAGTACACTGATATATCACCCCCAAAATTTCTTCACACTGTGCTATAATCCTCCTATTCAACTCACTCCCCCAACCCACCCTACCCACCCTTCCCCAAGCAACTACTATTCTCCTTTCTATCAATATAGATAAATTTGAATTTTCTAGAATTTCATGTAAATGAGAACATACATTTTATACTCTATTTTCTTTTGCTTAGGTTAGTAATTTTGTGTTGTTGAATGTATCAGTAATTCATTTCTTTTTAGTGTGGAATAGTATTCTGATGTATGAATATATCACAATTTGCTTATCTATACATTTTGCTTATCTACACATCTTTTAATATAATTTCAAGTTTTTGACTGTTACTAAAGCTTCTGTAAATTTTACATAAAAGTCTTTTAAAGGGCTTATTTAATTTCTCTTGAGTCAATTCTAAGAGAGAGAATGGTTTAATGGTTAAATGGTCAAATCATAAGTATACATGTAACAGTTATGAAAATCACAAAACTACTTCTAAAGGCATTATGTCATTTTAGATTCTTACTAGTACTATATGATAGTTCCATACTTCCACATCCTCACTACCAGTTGGTATGGTCAGTTCTTAATATTAGCCATTCTAATAGATGTATTGTAGTATCTCATTGTGACTTTTAATTTCCATTCCTCTGGTAATTCCTGATAGTGATCATCTTTTCTCATGCTGATTTGCTATCTATAAATCTTCATTGGTGAAGTTTCTGTTCAAATATTTTGCTTATTTTAATTGGATGGTTCATTTTATTATTTTTGAGTTTTGAGAGTTTGTTATATTTATATATTGACATATTTAATCTATTAATTATATATTTTATATGAAAATGGTATATATATAGGAACATATAAAATATATAATTCTAGGTACTTTTAGAAATAAGTTCTTACATATATATATATTTTAGAAACAACTTCTTTATCACATGCATGATTTGTAATTATTTTCCTCCATTCTATGGATTGTATTTCTATTTATTAAATAGTGTTTTCCAAAGAACAGAAATTTTAATTTTGGTATATATGATGTAGCAGTTTTTTTCTTTTATGGACTGTACTTTTTGTGTTGTACCTAACCGAAGGTCATAAAGATTTTCTCCTATGATTTCTTATATATATTTAGTTTTTACTATATATATATATTATATAATACATATTATATAATATAATACTAAATATATATTGTATTATATTTATAATCCATTTTGAGTTAATATGTAGTAAGAGGTGTGGGTCAAAGTTTTTTGCTTTGCATATAGATATCCAGTTGTTCTAGCATCATTTGATGAAAAGTTACCTTCTTTTTTCCTTTAATTATCCTTGTATCTTTGTTGCAAATCACTTGTGTATGTCAACTCCTGGAGTCCATTTTATCCCATTGATATATTTACCTGTCCTTATGCCATTGCCACATTATTTTTTCAAGTTTTATTTTTTCTTTTTCAAAGGGTATTTTGGCTACCGTATGTTCTTTGAATTTCCATGTGATTTTTAGAAACAGTTTGTCAATATCACCAAACAGACCACTGCAGGGGTATCAAATGAGGTAGTGTTGGGTTTCTAGATCAGTTTTTTATAAATATAAAATTTTAATTTACTTATTTTGATTTTATTTGAATTCCAAAGAGAAAGAGAGAGACAAAGATCTTCTGTCCACTGGTTCACTCCCCAAATGCATGAAATAGTCAAGACTGGGCCAGGCTGAAGCCAGGAGCCAGGAATCCAATCCAGGTCTCCCATGTGGGTGGCAGGGTGCCCAGATACTTGAGCCATCATCTGCTGCCTCCCAGGGTTTGCATTAGCAGGGAGCTGGCTCAAAAGTAGGGGAGCCAGGGCATGAACTTGGCCCTCTTATATGGGATGGGGGCATCCCAGACAGTGACTGATCTGATGTGCTAAATGCTCCCTCCATAAACTTTTAATTCTTTTTGCTTGCTTCAAATAGTACTCATTTAAAAATAATGTGTAGACATTTATACTCGTCAGATGTTATAGCTAACATCCAAAGTAAACTGTCAAAAATCTTTGAAGATTATATGCTTAATTCTAAGGAGCTTTGTAAATTTGCACATTATTGGCATTAGCAAGACTAGAGTTAATTTCCAACTAATAATTTGTATAGAAGAACAATGAGGAACATCTCAACCATTATAATCAGTAAAAGAGTATAATTTTATATTCCACAAAACACAGTGATAATTTTTAGGGTACCCTTGCTTATAAAGTAAAAGGGACCTTGAAAATGTTTGTGGAAAATAGAATTAAAAGATAAGTTTATTTTGTTGCAAAAGTTTTGAAATTTATGCATACTTTTAATAAATGCATTTTCTCCAACTTTTTGAAGGTCACCTATATGGTCATATTAGTATTATATTTTCATTCTTTTTCTTTTCTCTAGACCATGATATCTTAAAAATATTGTGTATTATTTAAACTTCTTGATATTATAGCATACATTATTTATGTATGCTTTTATAGACATGTCTCTAAATATTTTATATTTTACCTTAGTGTAAATGGTATTATTATTTTAATTTCTATTTAATTTTTCCAGTATATAGAAATACAATTGAATTTTGTATAGTAATCTTTTATCCTGCAACTTTGCTAAAGTTGCTTATAATTTCCAGCACTTCTTCAGATTTGATGTGATTTTCTACCTAGATGGTTATATCATCCACAAATAAGGATATTTTTATTTCTTCCTTTCTTATCTTTATTTCTTTCTCATGTCTATTTCATTGTCTAGAGCCATCCTCACAGTGTTGAATAGAAACGGTGAGAAGAGGCATTCCTGTTTTGTCCTGAGAGATTTCTCTCTCTTTTTTTAAAGATTTTATTTATTTATTTATTTATTTATTTATTTTTTTTTTGAGAGGTAGAGCTACAGACAGTGAGAAGGAGAGACAGAGAAAAAGGTCTTCCTTCCATTGGTTCACTCCCCCAGATGGCCACAACGGCTGGAGCTGCACTGATCCGAAGCCAGGAGCCAGATGCTTCTTCCAGGTCTCCTATGCGGGTGCAGGGGCCCAAGCACTTGGGCCATCTTCTGCTGCTTTCCCAGGCCTCGCAGAGAGCTGGTTTGGAAGAGGGACAGCTGGGACTAGCACCGGCGCCCATATGGGATGCTGGTACTGCAGGCAGAGATTTAACCTACTGCGCCATGGTGCTGGCCCCTGAGAGATTTCTTTTTTATATCAGGAATGGATATTTGGTTTTGTAAAATACTATATCTGTGCCCACTAAGATGATAGTATGGTTGTTAGTTTGTTTTGTTTCTTTTAAAAATTAATATAATAAATTACCCTGGTGCATTTTTAAATGTTGTCAATTTTACATTCCCAGAACAAATTCCTACTTGGTCATAATGTGTTGTCCTTTATATATATGTTGCTGTATTTGCATTAAATTTCCTAAGGTTTTGTTTAGAACCTTTGTATCTTTATGCATGAGGACATATTGGTGTTTGCCTATCTCAATATCTTTATCTGATTTGGGATCAGAATAATTTTGGGCTCAAAAAATGAGTTTTTAAATATTTGTTCCTCTTCAGTTCTCTGAGTTTGTATAGAATTGTTACTATTTCTCCCTAAGTGTTTGGTGGAATTAATGAGGAAAGCCATCTGGCCCTGGAGTGTGCTTGGTGGGATATTTTTAGTTATAAAGTCAACATCTTATTAGATGTATGGCTATGTCCATGAAAGTGACTTGTTTTCTTGAATGAACTTTGCTGGTTTGTATCTTTGAAGGGACTTTCCCACTTCATCTGAAGTGTCAAAATTATCGACAAAAGTTGTTTATGATTTTTCCTTATTAGTCTTTTCAAGTCTATAGGATACAGTGGTGTCATTGTACTTCACACTTATTTAGATCATTTGTTTGTCTTCTTTCCTTCTAATTAGAGAAGGTGATGTCAATTTTACTGATTTTCTCAAAGATCCAGTTTTTAGTTTCATTGATTTTTTGTTCCAATCTTTAAATTTCTTTTCATCTTCTAAGTTCGGGCTTCATTTACTATATTTTTCTAATTAGTTAAAGTAGAAGCTGAGGTCAGTAACTTGAAATCTTCTTGAATATAGATGTGTAGTGATATAAATGTTCCCCTAAATTACTGCTTTAAAGGCAGCTAGCAATAGTCGATGTGTTGTGGTTTATTTTCATCCAGTTCAAAATACATTCTAATTTCCCTTTGATGTCCTTTTTGACCAATGAGTTATCCAGAAATATGTTATTTGGTTTCCAAATATTTTTGAGAATTTTCAGAAATTGGTTTTTTAAAGATTTATTGATTTTATTAGAAAGGCAGAGTTAGACACACACACACACACACACACAGAATCTTTCATGTGCTGATTCGCTATCCAAATTGCGCTGGGCCAGGCGGAAGCCAGGAGCTAGGAACTATTTCCTGGTCTCCCACATGAGACTAGGGGCCCAGTGCTTGAGCCATCTTCTGCTGCTTTTCCCAGGCTCAGTAGCAGGGAGCTGGATTGCAAATGGAGTAGTTGGGACTCCAACTGGATACATTAGCAGATACATTAGCTCACATTGTTTGGCTGTTTTGTGTAAGTCTATATCCTTACAAATTTTCTGCCTATTCTATTAATTATCCAGAGAAGAATATTGAGATCTTCATCTGTCAGATATTTCATGAGAAATATCTCTATTTCTCATTGCTTCTTTGATTTCTCCAGGAAACTAATTCTATCTTTTCAGCTAACCAAGTCTTCTGGGCTACAGCTGATTGCTCCTGTCTGCAATGTGGCCTAGAAGTTGAAGGTTGCAAGATGGGGAAATCACAGAACCAACTTTATCTCAGAATTTATCGCTCACTGTTGTTTTGAAATCCATTCTTTAATGTATTTTGTCCTTTTTTTTGTTGATGTTTTTGTTGAGAGTACAAATCCAAGCTTTGTTCCTTCATTTTTACTGGAAGTACATTTGCCATAAAATAATATTTAAACTAATGACAAGTAGAAAGTATTCAAATTCAGACTGCCTTATGTATGACAACCCGTCAGATGAAAAGTGTTGTTAAACCTTCTGAGGCTTGCCATATATGTTAGAGCATGGCAGCATGCTTAGATATGACAGACATGTGGCTAGTGACTGTTTAATGGAAAAATAGTAACCATTATTTATCAGGCATTGTGTTAACAGGAAAAAAAACACATATACTCTACTTGTGGACAGGGGCAATTGCATCTTTTGTAGTAGTTGGAAAGAAACAGTGTATTGAAATAATGACATATTTATCTTTGTATTCCCTGTTTCAAATACTGTGGTTGGCTCATAGTAAAGTTAAATAAATACTTGTTAAATTGCATAAAATGGAACCAAGTCTAATATTTGATCAGGTATATATTTTATTCATGGTGTACCCCCACTTGAATTTTGAAGATAAGAGGTTTTAGAGGTTATAAAATTGGTTGGGGTTGAATACAAAACATATAATACTTAATTTAAAAAACTAAGTAATTAATCAACCAAGTAACATGACCAAAATTATTGGGCCACTTAAACCATTTAAAAGTATATCAATTTGACTATTTTAAAGGATGAGAACTAGGCAAATAATTTGTTGTCAAGAAATTTAAAAAGAGTTTTACTGAATTTACTATCATCAATTCACTAACGAGTGCTTTAAGTTAAGGTTGGTTGGTATCAAGAACAGGAAACTACTAGTTTTCATTTAAAAACAGCCTTGATTCCAGTCCAAATCAAAGTATTATACTGGGTAGTCATTAGTTCAGTTTTTCTCTTGGTATCTTGTTCCTTCCAAGTCAACCATTGATAATGGCCTCTTTTCCACCCTGTGATTTTGCTCTCTCTTTACTCAGGAGATCCCCCTCTGTTTTTACATATCCAAATCCTATCCTAATTCAAGCTCTAGAAAAATGCTAAATCTTCCACAAGGCCACCCTAATTTCCCCGTGGATGTGATGTAGTCTTTTACAGTGTTTCATGAATAGTTTATGCTATCTCTTTTAGGGCACTATGGTTTTCAATGCATCTTTGGTTATCTTACCTTTGTATCATCCCTTATATTGACTTTACTCTCCCTAAAGGTAGACTAAATATCTGATATATTTATCTGCTTGTAGTACTATTCAAAAGTATAGCATATGGGAGATGCTTGATAAGTTTGTTGTCAGTGAATAAATGAATGAATGCATGATTAATAGGGCATTTTTAAAATATAGTGTTTCTATGCATAGAGACCATAAATTCTCTACTTTTTTTCCAGAGTGAGGAAAGAGGGTCTTTTAGATGTTGCTTTAATTAAGGATTGAAGGGGCTTGATAACAAGAGATTGAAGAAGTTCAAGTAATGGCAGAAGAACCAGACGTTGGGATGTGGAATCATGATGAGCATTTACTTTAGAAATTTAGAAAGGATGGGCTGAGATTTTTAGAAGACTTATAAGCAACTTTTTAATTTTTTCTGTTGCCTGAGAAATGTAGAACATTTACTAGTAAAGGAATATTTTCTGGAAGTTGTGGGCTGGCTGGTCGACAGTGCATGAAGAAGCAGCATGTGGCTGGGGCAGATGGGAAAATATAAGGGCAAGAATAAAGGCAGAGGAGGGACTGTGGGTGTGAGCTGAGCAGAAGAACACCATGAATGAGAAAAAGAGAAGGTTAGCTGAATTGATGTCAAAAAACAAACTGTTTAATGGCTTTAGCTTTATGCTGTGCATTCATGAAGTAGCCAGGGAAAACAATTGGCCCAGGTAGGAATTCTGAAAGATCAGTTCCACTTCTAATTCCTTTCATTCAAAACAGAAAATTAATTGAACAAGAGGAAAACTTTGCTGGTGTCAGCCTTTAAGATTTTTATGCCACAAGGTCATTAGTATCAAGTAATCTACTGTCTCCAGGTTAGAAATATCAGAAAAACTAGGTAACCCAAATCTCCAACTCTTCCAAAAATACTACAGCTTAATAATTTTGTTTATATTATCAAACTGTTTTGTACAGTTTTTCCCTCATTTTGTACTCTTTGCTTTTTCTAGGTCAATTAAATGCACAATTTATTCTTTACACTGTGTAGTTCCCTCCTTTTGCTTCTTACCTTTCAAAACGCTTGAATAAATCTCACCTTTGCTGGCTCTGCAACTCGCCCCGGAATCGTGGATTCCTTTGAAACTTCCCAGTGCTCAGAACCTTATTTCAGGATGCCTTACCTTGTACCACAGCACTTTTACAGAAGCTACAGGAGGTGAGGGAGCTTCACCTGGTTTTGCAGGCTACTGTCTTAAGTAAAGGAAACAGGATATTTCCCAAAATTCTGTTCATATTTTAGGTAGGGCTTTTACTAGCATTTTTTCTTGTTACAGTGAACAAGCTTATTTCTTTATAGTTAACACATTCCAGTTTTGTGTAGCCCCACTCTCAGGTCCCAAGAATATTTAAAGACCCAATGCTCTTTGTATTATCTATGTAAGTGTAATTGCTATCTAGAAATAGAAGCAAGTGTGATTTTAATATACAGGCAACATGATGATCTAATAATTACCTTTAAATTTTAAGATGAACAGTGGACGGTATTGAATACTCCAATCCTGGCTAATCTGTTGAGATATATAAGTTGTCAGGTAATAAAAGTAGTCATATTCAATAGGTGAAGAACTTATCACACCTAAATCTTAACTAAATTAAGAGAAGAATAAGGTATATTAAGTGAGGCTGTGAGTATGCATGTGGTTAGTGGTATTTCTCACACAGCAAACAAATGCAGACACCTGTGTGTGTGTGTGTGTGTGTGTGTGCGTGTGTGCGGCCATGTAACCAATTCCCTTCAATTTTACTACTTTTCACAAGATACTCAAATTCTACTTACATGGCCTGCCACCCAATTCTTCTGGTAGAAATATTTTTTCATCTCTCTGCCTCCTACCTCTTTCCCCCCACACACTTATGGTATGTGCAATTTTGCCAGACTCGTGTAAAGACAGGGGGACACTGATGAGATTGTGTTTCACAAGTGTGGGAATGAAAATTCTTCCCAATGAAAACATCTGTCTCTGTTCAAGTCATGCCCAGTTATCCCCCAAAAGAAATGTTCTGATTAACTTTTTTTTAAGTCTTAAGATAGCAGTTTGTGTAGCAGATCTAATTAAGAAGTTTATGTAACAGATCTGCAGGGTTTTTTTTTTTTTTTTTTTTTTCCTTCTTCTACTGGGTTCTTTGAGCTCAGTTTGAGTGTTACCAGCTTTCACTATGCAACGGCCAAGTGCTTCCCGGGCTGAGAATTATCAGTTTTTGTGGGATACCATTGCTTCCTTAAAACAATGTGAACAAGCTATGCAACATGCATTCATTCCGGTAAGGAAAATTTACTTCTACTTTCCTAGCATTTTTATTTTTCTTCTTTTTTCCCTGTTATAGCTATGGAGAAATTCATATGTTCTATGCATTTAAAGACATGTTATCTTCTCTGTAGTTCTTGTTCAGGAAAATTACATTTTTTTTTTCACTCTGTTTAGAATCTGAATTCTTAGTAGGAGCAAACATTGGTCAGGAAGGTTGAGTAAACAGTGCCCAAACAAACTCTGTTCAAGAGGACAGTAGTTGCTAATAGTAACATGTATTATAGGAAAGGTGCAATATTGATATTCCTCATATTGATATTTGAAATAAACTTCAATGTATATGTCCTGGCTGCTTCTCCTCAAACTACTTAGAATTGCGTGAATGTACTTTTCAATTGGATTTGATATGTATAGATCGAGGAGCAAACAATTAATTATCAAATTTCTGTGATTTACTTATTCAAGTAAATTAAAATCCATCATAAAACTTCTCCTGAGAAATGTAATTATTTCTTCTCAAAAGTAATGATGCAATATGTATATATTTATAAACATGTGTTATAAAAGTATAGAGACATTCAGAGTGAATTAATGAGTGTGTCAGTGTCATTGTTTTTTGTATTGCAGAAATTATATCTGTGCTTATAATTTGCCCAATTAGAGAAGATAGTTTGGTTATATTTGATAGACTGATGGAAAAGTAGGACTTGGAGGAAGAATAAGAAGATGTTTGATTATTTTAATAGGTTATATTTTGAAGTATTAATAGCCAATGAGGAATGAGAATACCTTCTTAAAAATTATTTTGAATCCCTTCTAGAGAAATATTATTTCTAATATTACAATCTCAAGACATATACTTCTAACAATAGCTGGAGTAAATATTCCTTGAAGTTCAAGTGTTTTCAAGTGATTCGAGTTAGATATCATATCTTTCCTCCATAACTTGGGAATCACCCTAAATGTTGCCAAGAATTGCTATATTTGAAGTTCTTCTAGATGATCCACTTTTTCTAACTGATCACTAATTTTGACTATTAATGCCATTAAAAATACATAATTTTTCCAAGGAAGAAGCTGGACTGTTAAGAACAGGAGCTGGGACTTGACACTCCAACACGGGACAAGAGCATCCCAAATGGCAATCTTTCTGCAGCAACACCTGCTCCTATTCTGTACATTTTAACTCCATGATATATCTTTGATAAACATACACAAATTTATACACAGAGATATAGGCATATTTGACATTTCTGCCTTATGATACCCTTCATTGTTTAAATTCTAAAAATATACATGTTCTATAATCTTATTCTATTATATTAAAGAAATTGAACTATATATGATTCAATCAAGGCCCTACCTTAAAAAAAAACCCTAATACCTCACAGTCAAATATTGAAAAATGCAGATGGGAGGGACGTTATGGGGGGGAAGCCATTGTAATCCATAAGCTGTACTTTGGAAATTTATATTCATTAAATAAAAGTTTAAAAAAATAAATAAATTCTCCCATGTTAAAATTACCTACTATCGTTAAAAAAAAGAAAAAGAAAAATAAACAATGTGTAGGAAGTATAAAAATATATATGTCATTATGTAGAAGAATAGTTGATCTTGGAAAAAAATGACCTGAAAAGTTTACAAGCAGACTGATATGTGTTTTCTGAACATACGATTAGAATGAAGAGCCACCTAGATGGTCTGGTTCATCTCTTACACATACAATAAACTGTAGATCACAAATAGTTTCTCAGTCAGTGCAATTATGTGGGCCAATAATAAATCTGACATAAATTTCAAGTCCTGATACAGTCTGTTCCCAGAGAACCTCCCTGTGTAGCCTAAAATTCACGTTGGTTAGACGAAACTTAAAGCAGCTGATACCTGGATAATGCTGCCTAAAATAGTCTGCAAAGAAGAAAAAAGCCAAAGTGTTAAGTCGTTCAAAGTTTTTTGCAAGGTTTTATTTCACAAGTCATGCCATGTCCTGTAGTGATAAATTGGAAATGAAATTTAGAGTCTCAACCAGGTTCATCTGTGGACCCAAGAGCTCCAAGGACAAAAGAGCAGCACAAAATTTCTCACATCTTTTAGAATAAAGGTCTTGCCAAGGTGAAATCCTAAATAATTATTGAATGCATGAATGATAAGAAGGTCTTTCATAAACTTCTGTAAATTGGTTCTACCCCTGCAGCCAAATGGGAATCCTATAGACGGTATCTTTGGGTATCAGATAAATCAAGGGGCTTGTTATTTTTTAAAAGTGAATGGATATGCTTGCAAAAACAGCATCTCTAATAAGGTTTTTGAATAGAAATAGTCTTGTATTTTTTATTCACTCTGTTTATCTTGTTGACTTGCATTTTATGGAGTCCTTACTATGTGCCAACTACTATTCTAGGCATGGGATAAAGGACTACAGATGTACTAACAACTTCTTTGTGACTCTATCTCTTTGGAAGGGAGACTGCGTTGCCCCTTGACCAAATGGTGCCATACTTTCTCCTGTTGCAATGTACAGGTTGATTTTTCTTATGTTGCTAGTTATTGTATTTGCATTTGGTAAAGACACCCATGTTGGGGTCCTCAGTGAGTTTTTTTTCCTGCCTATATTACTGCTGAACTCTGAACTTATGTCATGCAAACAATGGTTGCATTAGTATTCATTCATTTCAGGAGAAAAAGGTTTTTGAGCCTACTGTGAACGTCATGCAGAAAAAATAGGTAAATCAGGAAGATCCTTGATTGGAATTCCATCCACTGGAATTTTCCAATGAACACACAACTCATTTTAATACCAGATACAAAGTGGTAAAGGCCATAAGTATTTATGTTTTACCACAAGAATTCACAGAGTGTGAGATCTTTATGAAAGTTTATCTCAGCTGGATTTTGAGGTAAAATAGTATTTTGACATACAATGAGGATGGAAGAGGAGATCCCAAGGGGAAGGAACAAGAAATGCACTTATGAATTGTGTAAACATAGCTTCTTTTTCCATTTGTTCACCTAGTCAGTCAATATTTATTAAACGCCATATTTTATGCCATATCCTGTTCTACGCCTTTGACATGTATTGTCTCACTGAATTCTGTCAACAGCTCTTTGATATAGGTATTATCATCTCCATTTTACAAACAAAATTTGAAGAGGTAAAGCACCTTCCCAGAATCACATAGCTAATAACTGGAAAGGATCTGCCTGGAGTTCAGTATCTGACCTCAAAGTTCATTCTCTTAACCAACTCAGTAGGATAAGAATAAAACCATTGAAATCAAGGTAGCTGCAACACAATCTGCTAGGAGCAGTAATTAAGGGATATGCAAACTATAGTAAATGCAGCAAAGATGGAATGATCCATTTGAATGCAATGGAAGGGAAGGATGTGCCTGGAAGACTGAAAGGAGAACAATATCAAGATGATTTTAAAATAGGGATTTACCTGTTGAGGGAGGTGAGAGGGTGAGAGAGCTGGTCCAAAGGCAGTAAGTCATGAAAGAGAAGCATGGAGTGGACACATTGTCAATGCTCCCAAGTTCTGACCTATCTCTTTGATCATTAGAGAAAAAGCAAAATATGTAACAATGAGGATGAGAGTTGGATAATTCATTTGAGATCAGGAATCCTGCAGGTACATCAGTGAAAGAGCCTTGAATAATTAAGGCTCCCAGTTGAAGGCAGTGGAGCCTTAGGAAAGAATCTCCAGTGGAGAAATAGATGACTTTCACATAACTGACTTCATTACTCATGGTAATTGTGGCACTGGCCCACAGGTTGACAACTGAATGTGCTGAGACCTGATGATTTTCCCATAGAGAAACAGAGAAAGTTTGTGCACAAATGTAAAAGAAATGTAGAAGGCACAAATTAAATGAGAAACCACATGGTTCTAAAGAAAGACACTGAGAGAAGTGAGTCTGAAGGGACCTGGCAAAGGCTGTGCCATGGCTTCCTGAGTCCCTAAAACACCCAGTGGTGAGGTGGCCTATCCCTTTAAGCCCAAGAACACATTCTAGATTTTGCTTCAGCTATTCCAAGTAGCTTTGTGTTTCTCCCACCAGAGAATCTTAAGTAAGATAGGGACCAGTTGATTACTGTGGTGTAGGGATATTATACAGCCTTGTAAGAAAAGGCCAAAGAGAACTGGAGAGAAGACAAGTGAATTAGTTGAGCACATTGGGCTTCAGGGGGAGATTCTGCCCTTTGACTGAACTCACATCCCACTTCTACAAGGCTTCCGTGGTATGCCTTTTCTCTTTTGCCTCCAACCCTGAGTAACATTCCCTGCTGAAAATAAGAATAGCAAACTTACAGATCCCTTTGATCTACACTTTATTTTATCATCACAAATGCAATGTGAAATAACCCCATTACCATTATATCCATTTTAAAGGCTTAGGAGTCTCAAGCACTTTGTTTAAATTCATATATCCAACAAGAACAGGAGAACTCTGGCCTCACACTAATTCTGCCTGCTTTTGTCCTTCACATCCATCATGGTGCTTCACTCCTATTTCTCCAGGGCAATTTCTTTGCTTTGTATTGTAAGCGTTGGGCAGGTTTCTCGTATTTCCATGTGACACTGTCAATGCCATATGCGGTGGGACCATGTGCTTCTCCTCTTCCCAGTTTCTGCAGTACCAAGTACAATGCCTTAAACTTAATGCTTGCTAAATACATTTACATGAGCTGTTAAACATGTTCTTAAAATCAGTCACCTCCTCTCCAGCATTACTTCCACTGATTCTGCCTCTGGTTCCCGGATATCTAGTTTGAACCATCATAAGCTTAGGTCAGCTCTAAATAGGATTTGTTCAGTAATGACTTTCAGTCCTAGTTCATGGTGTTCCAAGTATGTTTTATCCTTTTTGGATTCTAAATATTACTTCACTCATCAACCTCAATCATGTTGGATTCATTTCTCTATTTCATTCCTCTTAACCTCACTTTGTATTTCTGTCTAGTAATACCCCAATTTTTAGTCTATTTCCTTCTAAAGAATGTGAACAAGGCTATAATTGGAATTTCTATTAGTATAGGAATTATGATGACACTTAATATATGGAGATGTTCAATTAAAAGGGGAAAAAAACTACACCAGAAGTGACCTGGATAATTGCAACAGCTTGAGACTGCACAAATATTTGCAGATTGCTGGTAAAATAAAATTGTTACTTTTGTTTTTGGACAAAAAGGAAGAGCATGCTATCTTTTTATCTTCCTCTCTTGTGTAATTGCATTTTCTTTGGCTTCTGGTCTTGTGATTCCTGTGCATACACATTTGGAGTCCATGAGAAATTAATTGCAGGTGCAGGATGTGTTCTCTGCATTACAGTATTGCTCCTTGTAAAATGTTTTGTTGGCTCATCAAAATGAGATATGAGTGTTTGTTATTGTACAATAAAGTAAAGACCACACTCTGCCAATCCCAGCTGCTTCCCACCCTGAGAAATTACAAAAATAGGACCCTGAACTTATTATAGAACAAAGACAATAGTTTAGAGTTAATGATAACATTTTTCCTCCAATAGCAAAAAAAATTCAAATACACACATCAAAACCTTTAATGAGCTGAGACATGCTATACTATTTCAGTCTTCATTTAGATATTTTCACTTATCCAGAAGATACTTAGTAACAATGGAACATCTAATTTTTCCCTTAAATAGAGACCAAATAATATACTCTATCAGTGCTCTTACTGTTGCTGCTGCTGTGACTACGACTACTGCCTCTTCACATTTACTTTTCTTGTTACAATTTTCAAAGAAGCATAAACTAGATAACTTTCATCACAATTTGCAGGTAGGCAAGAAAATTTCATTTTCCCAATAGTGTTTATGTGAAAAATCAAAGTTCTGAAGGTTCAGATGGCCAGATCAAAAGTGGCTCAGTAGTAAGACATAAGCTCCTAGGACTATGATCTCAGTCTAGTGAATGTTTTGTGTCATTCAGAGTTTCAGCTACTTGAAAGACCTAGGCCGGTTCCTTTACCACTTGTTTATCTGAGTAAATAATTTAATTATCTGAGCCTCAGTTTCACCTTATGTGAAATTAGATATTATACAGATAGCTTAGGGTCTTTTTGAGGTTTAATGAGATAATGTGATTTAAACTCTAAGCACAACTCCTAACCAAGAAAGTCACGATTATTATTATTATTATTATTATTATCGTTATTATTATTAATGTTGCTAATATTATCCCAAATGGGTAGTTTCAAACACTGCATTCTATTTTCATGTATGCTTTTTTAACTATGTTTTGCTTCTTAAAAAAGCACATGTGATTGACTAAATAATGATATACAGTCTCCATGTGCACATGAACAAAAAGTTTTATCAAGGCTAAACTAATCAATTCGGATCATCATAGAAGTGAAGGAAAATTTCTTAAATCCTGGTCAGTTAACCCAAATTCTAAACTTTTTATAACTAATTCATAATTTTCAAAATTAGGTTAGTATTAAAATTAGGTATCATATACTACTTATTTATAATTGGATATAACCTAAAAAATAATTTACAAAATTAAGTGATCTGATCAAGTTTCACAAAGCCACAGCTAGCCCTAGAAGCTCATTTGCTGACTACATGTACGGGGATAGGAATTCTACAACACAAAAGTATAAGGTACAAATGTTCTCATCAGGTAAGCATGGAGGAGGAGGAATCATAAGATGCAAAATTGCAAATATTATATCCATGAGGAGAATATCATCTCCTTTCTTGCTGGTTGGAGAAAACCTTCATAAAACAAATGAAGGTCCAGTGTGTCTCAGTTGCGGTTCCTTGAGGACTCAGAGAGCACAGAGAGGAAGCACCTCTGCTTAGGGACCATTGTTTCACTCCCGCTTGTAACAGAGTCTGCATGCCACACAAAACGAGTTCCATGCTTCTTTCTCTTCCTTGCACATTTTTCTCTGGCTGTTTTCCTGTCCCTGCTTTAATTCACACAGCAGATAAGATTCTCCTATCCTGAACTGAAGCACACAGTTACAGTGCTATGTCAAGCCTAGTAGGAGATAAATTTTGTAAGAGGGATCTTTGCTTTAAAGAATAACTGAGTAAAAAAGTCACCGGAAAACAGAGAAACCAAAAGTATCATACATATCACCACTCCGGGAAGTGAAGACAGCTGTGGAGCTAGGAACTGGTTGGCATTTCAGACCCAAAGATTTGTAGGCACTTGGCTTGTGGAACAAAGAGTTCATTGCCTATGTGATGACAATGTACAAACACATCTGTGGAATAGTTCTTTGGCACCAGCAAAGCCAGCAGTATTTGGTGAGCCTTTACTTTTCTGCTCCCCATTCATGTCTTCTTTCCATCTATTCTTTCTGCATGTTTTTCCTCATTGGGAATTATTTTAAAAACAGCACTAATTTTGAAGAAAGATAGGTAAAGTGGAGATTATTAGACTTATTGCCACAAAAATTTAAAAAAAAAAAAAGGGCAATAGTACTAAAATGTTTTCTACCTATTCCTCTTGAAATTCAACCCAAGTGCCATCTTTCAGAGGCAAGTCTTGAAATATCTTCCAGCCGGCGCCGCTCACTAGGCTAATCCTCCCCCTAGCGGCGCCGGCACACCGGGTTCTAGTCCCAGTTGGGGCACTGGATTCTGTCCCGGTTGCCCCTCTTCCAGGCCAGCCCTCTGCTGTGGCCAGGGAGTGCAGTGGAGGATGGGCCAGGTGCTTGGGCCCTGCACCCCATGGGAGACCAGCAAAAGCACCTGGCTCCTGCCATCGGATCAGCGCGGTGCGCCGGCCGCAGCGTGCCGGCTGCGGTGGCCATTGGAGGGTGAACCAACGGCAAAGGAAGACCTTTCTCTCTGTCTCTCTCTCTCACTGTCCACTCTGCCTGTCAAAAAATTAAAAAAAAAAAAAAAGAAATATCTTCCAGACCCACAATGAGTGTGAACACCAATGGTTAATCAGTAAACCAACTCTATTCCTAACATTTCCTCTCAGACATAAGAATTATTCTAGATATTAAATACTTTAAGGCTTTCTCCAGGTTTCATTTATTATGTTTCAAACTTTTGAGTATGACCTAGTATCAAATTATTATTAGCAGAGGGAAAATAAATGTGGAGAGAATGTTTTTCTGGAGTTAAGGCTTATAGATAATAGAGAAAAGCAAAAATGGAAGGAAGAGCTTAGAGATAATTTTTAGCTCCAAGTCAAATTTTTTAAACTCTTTAATGGAGAAGAGGACTCTTTTTTGCTGAATCTATGTCTAAAGGACAAAAAATTAACTGATTTACAAGACAAGCAAAATATAATCTATAAACTTAGAGCAAGAATATCACAAATGGATTTTGAAGTGAGTTGTCCAGGTCACATAGGACCTCACCCTTTAGCCAATTCATTAGAGATCAGTTTACATAATTGTTCTTTATCTAATTTAACATTTGCCTTTCACTGCCATGCACCTTTCTTAATATCATTTCTTCTAACTTTCTGTGTCTGAATGGTAAAGGCAGTGAGCATCATTTCCCAGAAGGAGGAGTTGAACAGTGTCTCTGCCTTTTCTCCAGTACCTCCCAGCAGGGTATTTACTACAATGAGTGGAATCCATTTCACTCCTACCCTTCAGTCCTCAAATACAGAAGTAAATGGGGAGCCTCAGTGAGCTGCCTTTAGGCCTTGCATTTTTTAACTTCTTGGATCTAAAACTGAAATCTGCTGAATCCCAGTACTGCCTTCTTGATCCTAGGGACATAATTCCTTGACTGGAGTGTGATAACTCCAGGGAGACAGAGTGCCTGACTTTGAACTACCTAGGAAGCCAAGATCACTGCATTAGAAATAACATAAAGCATTATTTTTATATTAAAATGGTTGTGGAGTAAAATATAGAAAGTTCATTATTTTTTTAAAATATTTAGTTATTTGAAAGGCAGAGGCAGATAGAGATCATCCATCTGCTGCTTCATTCCCTAAATAGCCAAAACAGCTGGGGATGGGCCAATCCAAAGCCAGGAGCCAGGAGCTTCTTTGGGTCTCCCATGCAGGTGCAGGAGCCCAAGGACTTGGGCCAGCTTCTACTGCTTTCCATGGCCATAGCAAGAGCTGAATCAGAAGTGGAGCAGCTGGGTCTTGAACTGGCATCCATGTGAGATGCCGGCACTCCAGGCAGCATCTTTACCCACTACACCACAATGCCAGCCCAAAAGTTCATTGAAATGTCAAATATATATCTAGTTTTCAGTGAGTCTTTGGGGCTATGTCTTCACATTTACCTG